>NC_030418.2:21130421-21430421 GCF_001660625.3 Ictalurus punctatus
AGCCCGTTTTGTAATTCTGGAAAGCTCTGAAAAGTTGCTGTCTCTCAAGGCTAATGCTTATTATGTCTATATAGTTTAATGTGTGTGTGCAAGTGAGAAAGCAAAAGAAGCCTAAACTAAACGAGTGTAACCTCCTTTATTATATAACATGATGCCGTGGTATCAGTGAGGCAGCTCTGTAGTCAGTAAAGAGTGAGATTTAGCTAAGACTTAGATGATTTAGAGAGATGGAGAGACCTCAGGTCTATCACGTCTATTTATGGATGTTTTGTACAGTGCACAGTGCTAAGTGTGATAAACACACATTTACAGCATGTCCAAATGGCTTGGCTTTAGTCCGCTCTTCCAGATCGATGTGCATCCTACTTCTTCATTTTTCTTTTACGCGTTTCCCTTGTTCCCTTGAGTCCTTTCTATCTCGAGGAAGATCTTTCACGGAGGCAGGGGATTGTGTCAGACGAGCAGAGATTTACTGGCAGTCAGAGCTGTTTCAGTATTGATGACTGTCCTACCCTCACATAACTCTTATACTCCACTGTATTTGTAGTTGCATCCCACATTCACATGATCAGCAGACACCTGCTTGTGGATAGACAAACTCACAAACATCCCAAGACCAAGATTACTAAATATGACAGGGCTGACATACATGTAAACAAATACTGGCACAGATTTAACGGAATTATATTGTTGCCTAGTCTGCAACGTTATTACTGTACTTAAGTGTGGATTATCTTATACTTAATCCTTACTTTAAACTAAGAAACGTAGAAGAATCTTTACTTTTTACTCATGGGCCATTTCGCTGCTCTTGCAATTAACATATTATTTCAAAGTTATATTGCCTTAATTTATATTTACTGTAATTTTAGTGTTTAATTAAATTTATTTGTGTGTACCTTAATGCAAGTAAATATGTTGAAGCCTCTTTTACAAGAGTATATTTTAGATGAACTATTGCACTTTGGTTTGAGTATAAAATATGTGTAATTCTAACAGCGTATAACGTGAGTCAGTTGGAACTGATTGGGAGAGCCACTTATGTTTGAGTTGATGAGTGTGAGGGAGACCTTCAGAGAAATGGAGGGTAGAGAGATGCACACAGAGGGAGGGTTGTGGGAGATATTAAGCGTGTCAGAGGTACTCCTATTGCCTTCCAGCATGATTGTTTAATAATCAGGCATTTTGCTATGGCTCTCCAGGGATTTTCATTTTAAAGAAGTACTCATTTTGCTAATACAGAATACCCTGTCATGTACACTCTCACAGTATGCATGGAAATGATAGATTGTGGGATCTTTGAGGAGGGGGAAAAAATCAACGGTATACTGTTGATTAGAAATTTCTATTTCTGGATCAGTGTCCAGAGTGACATTTGTGTTTCCTGTACTGGTGGGTACTCACTTTACACAAGCAATGGGAAATGCTATTGAGGTCTGGAGACTCCCTCTGCAAGCCTTGTCTGTATTTCATATATTTCATACGTGCTCCTGTGGATTGCCATATTGCCTCCTGGGAAGACTTGGGTGACAACCGCACACTGGTTGGAGGAGATGGGAAGCACAGTGTGCTTAAGGGCTGTATCCATGGTGCCCTCAACTGTGGAAGAGCTCCCAAAGTCCATGTCTGTTTTTATTTGTATGGCATGTTTTTGTCTGGCTTGATGCCTTTGTTTTACATCTCATTTGTTTTTCATCATTGTATTCTTTGTTTGGAGGTCAATTATAGCTACAGGGATTAAGGGACAGCATGACTTTTCTCATGTAAACATACTACAGACTATAGTTGTATATGTATATGGGGGATGCTAAAAAGCACAGGATTTTATTTTTGATTGCGTATAGAGTCATACAAACCGACATGCAAGCAATACATTTGTTTGACGCATGCAGTAAATATTTGGGGCAAGAATAGCATGATCATAACAAACAAGCAAAAAAAAAGTAAAAGGTCATCACAGAAATGGAGGACTGAAACACTAACAGTTTAAAGAAACACATCACAAAATAATCTCAGATCTCAGTCTCTCTCACAGTGAAGGGTGGCAAAGCCCGGCCCAACCGAGCTGAAATCTTCGTCATTTTTCACTCTCCACCTACAATGCCTCTTTTCACAGAGTATTTTTAGTGTTTGCTAGATGTGTTTAGTCTTCTCTGCTTTAAAAGCCCACTCCTGTAGCTACATGAGCCTGTGTCTCTTGATCAGAGCCAGACTGAAAAGGGAGGTAGGCTGAGCTACACAGGTCTCAGTACATATATACAGTGCTTTGCATAAGTATACACACCACAAGAACTTTTCCACATTTTGTAGCGTTACAACCTGGAGCTGAAATGGACCTAATTGGGATTATACACTCGCTGGGATTATCCATAAATCCATCCATCCATCCATCCATCCATCTTCTACCACTTAGTCCTTCTTTAGGGTCGCGGGGGAACCAGGAGCCTATCTCAGGGAGCATCGGGCACAAGGCAGGGTACACCCTGGACAGGGTGCCAGTCTATCGCAGGGCACAATCACATAACCACTCACACACCCATTCATACAATGCGGACACTTTAGACACGGCAATCAGCCTACCATGCATGTCTTTGGACTGGGGGGAGGAAACCGGTGTACCCGGAGGAAACCCCCGCAGCACGAGGAGAACATGCAAACTCCGCCCACACATGACCCCGGCAGGAATCGAACCCCGGACGTGTGAAGCGAACGTGCTAACCACTAAGCCACCGTGCGCCCCCACTGGGATTATATTCATTTCAATTCAATTCAATTTTATTTGTTATAGTGCTTTTTATAATGGACATTGTCTCAAAGCAGCTTTACAGAAATGTATAAACACGGTATACAGATTTTAAATGTGTGAATTTATCCACACCAGCCATTCTGGTACCAACATCCATGCAATCTTCAAAGTCACAGTGATCACACTTCATTCTGATGTTTGATGTGAACATTTATTGAAGCGCTTGACCTGTATGTTTTTGTTTTTGCATTGCACTGCTGCCACATGATTAGCTGATTAGATAACTGCATGAATGTGCAGTTGTATAGATGTTCCCAATAAAGTGGACAGTGAGTGTATGTCATGAATGTCATGAGTTTGTTTCTCTGACTAATGTCATCCTTACCTGGTTACTGACATTTGTTGGATGGCCTTGTTTAGGTCTCAGTTGTGCAATATTATCTTTATTTCTAAATAATTAAATTAATGGTGCTCCATGGCATGTTCAAAGTATAGGATATATTTTTTATAGGCAAACTCCGATTGATACTTTTTGTAAATGTTGTCCTGGTGTCACGCAAGGGACGCTGAAACGGAAGCAAGTACAGGTATGGCAGTTTAATCAAACAGCAAGAAGTCCAAAGGATCAGAGTGAAATCAATGTACATAGGCAGGCAAGGGTCAAATGATCAGGCAAACAGGCTAAACTAGCTAAGGCAGAAAATCGAGGTCAACAGAGCAAACAAAGTCAAGAATCTGAAAAGCAAACACGATATGAAGCTTGGAATAATGACAGAGACTAAGCAATTGAGCTTAATACTTCACAAAGACTATGTGTTTGAACAGTCTCTTATATGTGTGGTGTGCTTGTAAGTGTAAATTGGATGCAGGAGTATGAGATTAGAATGAAGGTGTGTTCTGGGAATTGCGGTCCATGACGGCCATGTTTGGGCCGCAGTGCAGGATGGGAATTGTAGTCATTGGTTTGATGTGATATGACACCTGGACTTGTTCTGATAACTCTTTGGTCTTCTTGAAGCTGTTTGTTTATGTATGTGCTCTCTGCCTTCCATCTACAGGTGTATTTATATTGAAATTCTGTTATCATGTAATGCTGGTCATTGAGTATCTTAAATCGAACATATATAGAAACAATAAAAAAAAAATGAGAGAAATAAAAAAATAATTTGACAATTCAACTGGTGGATGTTAATGAGAAGGCTTTTGTGATATTTTAAATTTACTGATAAATGTAATATTTATCAGTAAATTTAATCATTTACATATTACTTAAATCTTCATGGAACGCCATGAAGATATGCTAAAAACTACATTAACAGCTGTTCATGAGGTTGCTTCATGAGAATGGCTAACTACAAGTAACAACGAATGATGCATGAGCTAAAACACAATCTATACTTTCTAGAAAAATAATATGAAAACTAGCATTATCCAGCAGGTTTGTCTCAACTATGTTGCATTCACTAGGTTGGTAGTATAAATTAGTATGCTAGCTATTATGTAATTTATGAATTCAGCATTCAGATCAGCATGATTGAAAACTATGCACTCATATACACAGTGCCACTGCAGGAACTGGTTAGTGTATATTTGTTACGACAATATATAATAATTGAATTAATTAACATTTTATAACTTTGAAATGTATACTGTTACATTTTGGGTGGCAAGATTCTGGCTAGTTGAAATGCTGACTAACTATTAAACTTGGAAAACAACTAGCCACAGTGGCTTGTGAGTTAGTATTAAGTTCCTTTTCAAGCCCTGGGTTAGTTCAATTGCTGTTCTACATTAAAAATATGTCTATATTTCATTCCATCTGTTTCTTTATGATTGCTCCTGTTCTTGGTTAGGTATCATGTTTGTTAGTTTGTGTTTTGTTTTGTCTGTGAACTGTAAGGCATGGTGTGTGTATGCTTAGCAAGCACCATGCTAGATAGTAGAGTGTGTTTTAGTTCTGAGCGTCAGGTTGAAGCCTCTGCTGGTTTCTGATGGTTGAGGTGTGTAAATGCACTGCCAGACCATATGGACAGCATTGTCTTGGGAGCCTGGTACCCACTTACTGTAGCTCTGCTGCTGCCACCACTGCTCACACACTCCATCTGTCTCTTTCCACTCCTTTTCCTCGCTCACTCTGCCACACTCCTCCATTCTGCTCTTTTGGAAACGGAAATTCGTGTAGTGTTAAAAGGACACAACTTAGCATGTACATCGACATATATTCCTAATGAACGCATCATGCTGCTTTTGCTAGCAAGTGTAAAGGCAGACAGGTGTGTTAGGTGGAATGTTATCATTGGGTTTGTTAACTGAAGCCTTGGCTGACTAAAGCTTATGTGTCACTGACACTGTTTTAAAGGAAGAGCAATGAGTTGTGCTATTGACAGAGCCAAGTGGCCACTCAAGTGGATGGCTGTGTAAAAGCTGGACTCTGATCATTCTTGCTCTTGCTTTCTCACACACTTATCTTCTGCTCACGCTCACTATCACTTGTTCTTTCTCTTGCACTCATTCTCTTGCTTTCAATAATGATGGCAGTTCTTCAAGTGCAAACCCTGTACATTTAATAATCATAATTTCTCACTCAAATTTAAAACCTAGCTCAATTCATTATTAATGGAGCACTGCCTAATCAGGTGTTGTTTATATCCAGTATGGTCAATGAACTCTTTTCTGACTCTAAGCTAATATACATCATGGTTTTCAAAATTCAGATATTTGGTGTAAGGAATCATCGATTTAAGTAATGAGAGAGATGTTGTATATGCTGTAAATGTTGTAGCAAACGTATGACTGCTTGTTCTGCTGTAACGCACCAGGCTAAGGTGCAGGGTGTGGTTCCATGTGGAGAGCAGGTTATTTACATAATCCATGCAGACGGAGTTGCAAACACTGTCCAGTATAGACATGTTTAATGCATGAAGGAGATAGCAAAGATAATTACTTATTTTACACTCAAGCTGTTTGTCTGCTATGGCAAAATGTGTAACTGAATGAGTTGGTACCAGCGGTCTGCTTGGGGAATTTCAGGTGTCATACTACTTGTTACAACCAGATGTTTGCTGTCTCTCATGTTTGTCTGGATCTCCTCATCTATTCATTGGGAGTGAGGACCTCTGACAGCTCTCTAGACCATGGAAATAATCGAAACTGATCCGCAGGAACACAGTGAAGTGTGGTGAGCCTCAAGTTTGTGCATATTCACCCCATTGCAGAGAACAGATCCAGTCTTGCTGGTTGTTCCTACACTATGATCATCTGTGGTATCCTGATGAAAGGCTGATGCTTATTTTTAGTTCTTGTTAAAAGACTGGGGGCACGGTTAGCACATTTGCCTAGGGTTGAGAGTTTGAATTCCGCCTCTGCCCTGTGTGCACAGAGTTTGCATGTTCTCTCCATGTTTCAGGTTTTTCCTCCAGGTTATTCGCTTTCATCCACCAGTCCAAAGACATGTAGGCTTGTCCCTAGTGTGTGAATGGGTGTATGAAAGTGTGTGCTCTGCATTGGGTTGGCACCCTGTCCAGGGTATCCCCTGCCTTGTGCCCCAAGTTCCCTGGGATAGGCTCCAGGCTCCCCCGTGACCCTGCGTAGCATTCAGGGTATGGATAATGGATGGTAAAAGCCTTTCTAAACAATGGGAACTAGATAGCACCCCCTATCTGACACAGCGTTCTCCATTGTATAGTAATACCAAAAGACCACCCTGTAGATAACTTTTTTCCATGGCAGTGGAAAGTTTTGGAAGAAGCACAACAAGACAGGCAATCAAAAAGCGTTCTCTGATGACCTGTGTGTGTGGTTGGAGTGGTTTTGGTATGGGCAGTGGTTCCAGTAGAACTGTGGGCAGATGATGAGATGTTTTTGACTGTGTATATAATTGACAAGGCATCATTATTTATTGAGAATTTGTTGTTTACCTATTTCATTGTTCCCACATGATTTGAGGGACAAACTGTAAGGAGAGCATTTTTGAGGCGTGGGCTCGTTGTTCTGAATCTTACCAATTTCATAATCTCTCAGTGAATGGAGGCTATAATGCAGGTTGGTGGGATAATGGTTTGTTCAGGCAGAGATTCAATGGGACCATCATGGATTTGGGAGAGCTATGCTAAGTCATTCCACTTAAAACATTTTGGCTTATCCTTGAGAATTTAGGTGAGAGGAGTAGCCATTGAGCTAAAACCTCAAATAAACAAATAAAAAATTCACTATGTCCAAAAATCTTTGCATTTAGTCATCAACATAGGGTCTAAGCCTGTTGTCCTTTTTCTCCAGCTAACTTTATGTAGGTCGCTAAAAGTCAGTGTGGAACAGTGGTGGACAGTCCACAGGGGCACCATTTATATCAGCCGCTAATACAAGTCCTTATTCACATCTCCATACATTTTAAATTCCGTTGAAATAGTAATTACCTTTTTTGGCTGACCAATCAGCTTTATAGGTGCAAATATCTTCCATAGAGTTATTATTGCACCTAGTTGTCAAAATGGAAGCTACAACTCTGGGGCAGAAATCTCGCTGTCCCATGCTCAGGAGAGGAGCAGCACATGGAAAAGTTATAGGGGTTGCAAGGCTGGGCTAGTTTAGAAATACTCAACGGCCACTAAGGTCTTGTTTAATAAAAAACTTGTTAGTAAATAAAATGCAGAAAGTGTGACTATGATGTACATAACCATTTCTTTTGTAAGGTATATTGCAACGATTGGAAGACAGAAAGATGGATTATGGAGGGATTAATGTTTCTACATCAGAAATATGTGTGCACTATGGTGATGCAAAGACTGTGGGAAAAATTTAGTAAAATGTGTCTGGCAGCCCTGGTTAATGATCTTAGCTCTACTCTGTCTCACTCACAGGATGCACATCTGCTGTAACAAACACAGTTGAACCTTCGTTGGTCTAAAACTGCTCCAAATGAGCTGCTAGACTGTAAGCCGGATGACTATACAGTATTATGTCGACGATCAACTGCCTAGTACAGGGTTACTCTAAACATTCACTCTAAAGTAGCCTATGGCATAAAGTCAAGTGTGGTAGCCTCCTGAACTAATTTTATTTGAGGCTATATTGTTATTAATGTTGTCCTACCCCTTGAGCTGCTTCTGGTGTGGAGAAAATTCACACTGACCCAGTACCTTTTTGTTTCCAGTGTATGTTCTTTTATTAATCAAATCTGTGTTATCCATGTGAGCTGTTATCCAATTTGTGTTCTCCGTGTCTGTCTTTTCACTATCTAGCTAACATTAGCCAACTAGCTTGCGATCATCACCTCTGTCTGCTGCCAGACATCTTTTTAAAGTTGGGTCTTGATGACATGACAGCATGTGATGTACTGTATATGAAAACTTCCACTAAAACAAACCCATCAGCTCTGACTGAATTAATAATGCAGGCTTTCTATTGTGACTTGCAGCTACACATGTGCACTAATTATTAGAGTGTTTTGTTTTACTCTGACTCAATAATAGCCCTCTTTTGCCTGCAAGGCGAATTATAATGTTAACATTGACATGCCCACCCACTAACTCCCACCCCCTCTGTTAAAACTGTGTTTGACTTGTGTTTGAAGTTCCCTGGGGCACATTTGAGTAGTTTATTTAACTGTGCATTTATCTAGCATTTCTAGATTACCTAATATTTTTGCACGGTGTTGTATGTTGTGGATGTTTGTTTTAGAAGCCTGACATGTAGCAACCAGCCAGATGCACTGCATCCATCGCATCACGAATGTGTACTTATATGTTTAGTACAGATATAGAATCACTACAAACATTGCAAATGGCACTTATAATAAGAGTAACAAGCCAGTGTGAAACTCTTGTCAAATTCAGTTTGATTAAATGAAAATTTGACATATTTGTGACATTTGCATAATTGCAAAGGTTACCACAACAAAGACAAAACAGGAAAATCTTGCAGAACCAACCATGAATTCTCAAGGTATTCACACAGAGTTCTGAACATCAGTGGGCGAATCCTGTGGAAATATTATTTTAGTATGTGTGTATTTAGTACCTGTGTGTTGCCTGGCACAATAAACATCTCTCCATGGAACCAGTAACACGTCAGAAGTCATGGGGAAAAATATTTCAGGATGTGTATGCATACCTTTATTCAGGCCACCCTTCTGAGCATACCTAAGTAGCACAATCAGCAAATATTAGAGATAATGGACAAAGTTTATCTCCTTTTCTTTCTTTGGGGACTTTGGAAACTTTTGAGTATTAGTTTAACAAAGACATTCTTTTAGCCTGTATAAGAGCAAACTGTCATGAGCAATTTTAGATAGAAAGAACAAGAGAGACAAAGAAAGTTTTTGAGGAACTCTCTGTCTATTTTGATGTTGAACTGTGCCGGAGGTATTTATTGGACAGTGTTAGTACAGCTTTAAGAGAGACCCTCCTTAGATGAAGAGAGGAAGGAGCATTACTCCCCCGGCACTGCATGGCTGTATCAGCTTGGCATAATGAGGGCACTGCTGCACACTCACACCTCCCTACCTGTCCTGTGGGAGTCTCCCTTCATCATGTGACATGTGCAACATCCCAAATTTTCTGCCCTCCATACTGAACATGTGACCTCTGTAGCATTTCCATATTGCCTAATATTGTCAGTGATGATGTATGGTGTGGACTCAGTGCTTGACATTCTTTTATATTCAGGAGGCAGTGCATGCCATACTGCAAACTAAGGCTTTCCGAGGTTTTTTTTTTTTTTCTTCTGTTTTTTAGAGCTCTATATTTATGATTTGCATTAAATATTATATTGCACACTTTGCCCTGTTTTCAAGCTGACAACCAATAATATTACAGGGAAGCTGGAAATGTGTAATGCTCTATACTGTGTACTGTATAACTAGATAACTAGAGTGTACATAACAATAGACAGAAAAGCTGTAGAAAATCAGTTGATTTTATATATATATATATATATATATATATATATATATATATATATATATATATATATATATATATACACACACACACACACACACACACACACACACAAGAAATAAAATCACTTTTAGTCACAAAATCACTAACTTTGGGTTTTTACCAGAATATGTTTTACGTTTGTTTAAAGAATTTACATGGGTTTAATAATCCATTTGACATAAAAGAGATATATATTTTTTGTTTCACTTCATTTTCATAAGCAAATGCAAAACAAGGGCACAGAAGTTTAATAATTTCTATTTTTCCTTTTGAAAAGAATTTTCAAAAAATAATTTTCTAATAATTTTTAACATTTTAATTGGACATTTAAATTTTGACACTTTCTACTGGCACATGAATGCAGACATTGTCACGATTCGTGACGTAACGGAGATATGACAGATGCAAACGCAGTTTGAACAGGTTTTATTTAGGAGAGACACAGGCAGGAAAATACAAATCGTAATCCATAAACGTAATCCAAAACATGCGAAAGTCAGACGATCTGCAAATAGGCATAAACTGGACAAGGCAGGGATCAAAGTCGTGGTCACGGGGAGAAACCAGCGTGGACTAAATCTAATGTTTAACCTAACTAACTTTAACAAGGAACCTAACATGGACATAAACTTGGACTATGAATAACTATGGTAACAAATCGAGTCTAAACTAAACTTCTCTATGCTATTCTATCTAATATTCCGTGCTGGGAGGCGCGCGGTATATATACAAACCTACTCAGCATCGTAATAGCTGACGGCTGAGGGCAATTCAGACACACATGAAACAATAGCCAATGACAGAACAGGGAGGAGACATAACAGAAACAAACAAATGCCATGAAACATCCACCTCCATTGGTGGCCCCCCTGGGCAGAATGTCCCAAGCTGAGCCTGGAGACCGCACGGCCTTCTTGGCGAAACAAAAAAGCAGAGCGACGTACACAGCAGAGCAAGAAAACAGGGCGACATCCTCGTCGGAGCATGAAATCGGAGCGACGTCCCCAGCTGAACAGGTAGGCAGAGCGACAACCACAGCCGGGCAGACAGGCTGAGCGAAGTCCTCGGCGGAGCATGAAGGTAGAGCGATGTCCTCGGCAGAGCAGGAAAGCAGAGCGACGTCCTTGGCTGAACAAGGAAACAGCGCGACGACCACAGCCAGGCAGACAGGCTGAGTGAAGTCCTCGGCGGTGCATGAAGGCAGAGCGACGACCACAGCTGGGCAGGCAGGCTGAGCGACGTCCTCAGCGGAGCATGAAGGCAGAGCGACGTCCTCGGCGGAGCAGGAAAGTAGAGCGACGTCCTCAGCTGAACAGGGAAACAGAGCGCTGTACTCAGCAGAGCAGGGAAGCAGCGCAACGTCCTCGTCGGACCATGAAAGCGGAGCGATGTCCCCGGCTGAACAAGTAGGCAGAGCGACAACCACAGCCGGGCAGACAGGCTGAGCGAAGTCCTCAGCGGAGCATGAAGGCAGAGTGACGTCCTCGGCGGAGCATGAAAGCAGAGCGACATCCTCGGCTGAACAGGGAAACAGAGCGATGACCACAGCCGGGCAGACAGGCTGAGCGACGTCCTCGGCGGAGCAGGAAAGCGGAGCGAAGTCCCCTGTAAGGCCAGGGAGAGGAGTGTGGGTCTCTGTGAGGCCAGGGAGAGGAGCATGGGTCTCTGTGAGGCCAGGGAGAGGAGCGTGGGTCTCCTCGAAGCAGGAGGGGGGAACGATGTTCGCCATGGAGCAGGAAGGCTGAGGGACGACCTCGGCCGAGCAAGGAGGCTGAGCGACGACCTCGGCCGAGCAGGGAGGCTGAGCGACGACCTCGGCCGACCAGGGAGGCTGAGGCTCTGAGGTCACCAGTTGAACCTTGGCCATGGGCGGATCTTGGGTGGCCGTGTCAGCAGACTCGGGCGTGAGCAGAACTTGGCTGTGCATGTCAGCAGACTCGGGCGTGAGCAGAACTTGGCTGTGCGTGTCAGCAGACTCGGGAGTGAGCAGAACTTGGTCGAACGGTTCTTCTGACTCTGGCGTGAGCATAACTTGGTGGGTCAGGTCATCAGACAGGAACATGAGCAGAGCTCGGTTGTTTGTTTCAACAGACACTTGGTTGTGCATGTCAGCAGACATGGACGTGAGCAGAACCTGGCTGTCAGTGTCAGCAGACTCGGGCGTGAGCAGAACCTGGCTGTCAGTGTCAGCAGACTCTGGCGTGAGCAGAACTTGGTCGTCAGTGTCGGCAGACTCGGGCGTGAGCAGAACTTGGTCAGCCGTGTCGGCAGACTCGGGCGTGAGCAGAACTTGGTCGGCCGTGTCGGCCGACTCGGACGGGAGCAGGGCTTGGTCGGCCATGTCGGCCGACTCGGACGGGAGCAGGGCTTGGTCGGTCGTGTCGGCCGACTCGGACGGGAGCAGGGCTTGGCTGTACGTGTTAGTAGACTCGGGCTTGAGCCGAACGTGGTCGGCCATGTCGGTATACTCAGTTTTGAGCAGAACTTGATCAGCCGTGTCAGTAGACTTGGGCTTGAGCAGGGCTTGGTTGTCCAGGTTAACAGACACTTGGGACAGTAACTGGGCTTTGCAGTGGAGCTGTGGAGCTGAGACCCCCTCCTGAACTTCAGGCTGGAGCTCTGAGGCTGGGGCCTCCCTGTTGACCTCTGGCTGGAGCTCGGCAGGTGAGCCCACCTCGTGGGTCTCAGGTTCAAGCTCTGAGGTCGCCAGGTTAACCTCCGGCTGGGGCTCTGATGCTGGGGCCTCCCTGTTGACCTCTAGCAGGAGCTCGGCAGGTGAGCCCACCGTGTGGGTCTCAGGTTCGAGCACTGAGGTCGCCAGGTTCACCTCCGGCTTGGGCTCGGGTGCTGAGACCTCCGACTTGAGCTCCGAGGTCACCCTGTTGACCCCGGGCTGGATCTCTGCACGGGCTCTCTGGTAGAGTTTCTTATGCTCCTGCCAGCTGCTCTTGAAGCATTCATGAGAGCAGTAAAATGCTTTCTGGAGACCCAGTTTTTTGCAGGTTGGTCTCCCTCCTGCAGCCCTCAGACATGCATGTCGGTGCCACCTCCACCACGTTCTCTGGAACCTGAAGCAGATCGGTGGAGGCCGACCTGTCAATCCCCTCATAATAGAGGTTAAATGGCAGGTCAGGCTGGGGCTGTCCATTGACTCTCCACCCCAGTAAATCCAGGCCATGAAGCTGCCCTGGCTGCATGAACTCCTCCATAAAAAGTTCTGCAAATTGAGTGACATCCTGGAGGGCAGAGGAGCCAGTGCTCACCAGCTGCTCCACCCAGTCACGGGCCGGACCACAAGACCTGGATACCAAGAATCTGATCCACTGTCTCTGTCACGATTCGTGAAGTAACGGAGATATGACGGATGCAAACGCAGTTTGAACAGGTTTTATTTAGGAGAGACACAGGCAGGAAAATACAAATCGTAATCCATAAACGTAATCCAAAACATGCAAAGGTCAGACGATCGGAAAACAGGCATAAACTGGACAAGGCAGGGATAAAAGTCGCGGTCACGGGATACAGGGTCGATATACCAAACATGAAACATAAACAACAGCGAGGGACTGGTAGCGGAGAAACCAGCGTGGACTAAATCTAATGTTTAACCTAACTAACTTTAACAAGGAACCTAACATGGACATAAACTAGGACTATGAATAACTATGGTAACGAATTGAGTCTAAACTAAACTTCTCTATGCTATTCTATCTAATATTCCACGCTGTGTGCTGGGAGGCGCGCGTTATATATACAAACTTACTCAGCATCGTAATAGCTGACGGCTGAGGGCAATTCAGACACACATGAAACAGTAGCCAATGACAGAACGGGGAGGAGACATAACAGAAACATAAACAAATGCACGTGTAGACATGTCACGATTGTCCACAAGGGAAAAGCAGGTGCTTGCGCACCTGCTCGTGCATGCGCGCTCACATGCGCCACAGCGCGCTGCTTAAAGGGGAACTCGTGACAGACATAAAATAAACATTTTAAGGTTAAAAATTTGAAAATAATTTTGCACAGTACTGTATAGACAGTGGTATTTAACCTGCAAGTCTTTAGTTATATTTATTTTGGTTAGTGGTGCCCCAGTGGTGAAGGCTGTGAGTTCAAATCCCATCAACCCCACACTGCCACAGTTGGGTCCCTGAGCAAGGCCATTAGCCCTCGGCTGTTCCGTTGTATCCCACTGTTAATTGTAATCTGCTTTGCATAAAAGCAGCAACTAAATAAGCAAATTTATACATACTTTTTTACAGTTCATTCATCCATTCAGTCAGTCAGTCAGTTTTTGGGTCAAATAGTCCTTTAAACTGTGTGCTTTCTGACAATATTCCATAATTCAAATCTTTGTAGCAGCACCACCAAAGCACCCTATATATACTAATAGTAATCATAAAAGCTCTGAATTCTCAGTATGTACACCTTCTTTCTCGTGCTAATCGCGAGGATGAAGAATATACTGACCTGTTTCCTTTACCTGGTGATTATGAGGATGCTTACCAGAATGCTAATGTTGAATAAATGTTCAAAAGGGAGGAATGTGGTGATAAACTTGACTTATAATCAATAACTACAATGAATCAGTATTTACTTAGAAATAATATATTACCTGACAATACAGAAGTTCACAATTAGTACGTTCTTAATAAATTGTTTGACTCAAGAACCATGAGTGTTGTTCTGTTCCCGTCTTCTACTTATGACACTGTTTGAAGACAGAGTGACTCAGACTTATTTTAACTTATCTATCCTCTGTTTGGACATGTAAGCACTTTTAAACCCTCTTTTTCCAAGTGTGAGATCCTGTTTTTGTAACAAGGCACATGATACATGTGACTTTGATATTGAGTCTGAGTCAGCATAACGAAGCCTCAACAAAAGTCTTCTTGACATGTCACAGAGTGCTTCTCGGTTCTCGAAAATCTTGTTAATATAATAATACGTGTTTTGCCTGAGTTCTGTCACTTTAAATTCTTATAGGTGGATTTCCACAACAAGTTCCTCACAGAACTCAATATCCCACAAAGTGATAAGAACTGAACTTTCTCTACAGATCTATGCTGTAAAATGATCTGTAGTTTGACTTGGATATTCAGCAGATGGCTGTTTGTAGCCTTTCACATTTATTGACTTTGTGATAATCAGTTAAGGCCTGTTGCCTACTTGTATAGATTGTAATAATCATCTGTGAGCAGTTATTGTTATGTATCCATACGTTATGTGCCTACTTTTATAAATTATGATTGACAGTGGTTTATGTGTTACATAACTTTTTCTCCTCCTTTTATTTCTTGGCTTCTGAAATGGCTATGGGTGACTAGCACTGATATAAAAGATCATGATTTATGACTCTTAACAGAGACAGTGAAAGCAAAACATAAAGCATAAAAGCAGGACAACGACCCAGAAGATCTTAAACAGAACAAGCATCATGTGATTTCCATTAAACAGAGAACATTTTTAGAATAATAGATTACAATGATACATTATAAATAACAGAAATAGAGCGGAGAACTGGCATTGGTTGATGTGTGGGCTTAGTGGGGGGGTTGGGCAGTGAATATTACCCTCAGTGGGGGAGTTCTGGTGGAGGAGAGACACAGTCGAGCCAGTTCATCTATGTGCTGCTGGTGCCATATGGAACCACACGATACATCCACTCACTCTCATGCTTGATTGCCTGATCTGAGGGAGCAGAAGTAATACACTGGCAAAGTGAACCAAGCTGAACAAAATAAAGAACATTGGTTGAGGGCAGTCCTTGGGCCACTTGTAGCGCCTGGATGCTCTAGAAACCTGATAGAAACCAAAAAGTATTAAGTGAAAACTAAGGGAAAGGTGGGCAGGGGGCATCTTTAACTCACTAATGATTGTGAGTCTGTGTTTTGGATGTATAGGCTTTTTTTTTTTATTAGCTTAGGTTCTTTATCTTTTATTTTTAAAAGTAATGTTTCTCATTCAGGTCAGGATGTTTTAATGTTGAGCGTACCTTATGAAAACTATCTTACTATTGTAGACTGCTGGATAAAACAAATGTAGTTATATCATTAGTTACTGTACCTCAGGTTTGTTGGTTTTGGAGGAAGAGCAGCTTTTCAGAGGTCTTCCTACTCAGACAGCAATGTGTCTGATGCTCGTTTCTTTCTCGGCTTCACTCAAATGCATTTTCTTTGAAGCTCATTGTTATGCTTACTTATTCCAAGGGAAGCATGAAATGTCAAATTTAGCAATAACAACAACAACAACAACAACAATAGCAACTCTCATTCTATTATTATTATTATTATTATTGTAAAATGCTCACCTTTAGAGCTCAGTTAAGTGTTTGGCTACCTCTCCTGGCAAAAAGCATCATTTCTAAATTGCCAGAGAGTGAAATTTTTCCTTGAAGCTTTCTTGACACGTTTGACATTATTATATGATGAATTTCCACATGCATTGATACATCAATTTCCAAATAACTGTTTGAGTTAAGAAATTTGGCCCCACTGAGAGGAGCCATTTCCCTTTTCCCCCACTTCATCTAGATTTCAGAATCTGTGGCTAGTTTTAGGGAGAAAATCTCAATCTTTATTTTTAACATTCTTTCCTTGTCTAAACTAGCCAATGAATTTAAAGAGCTTACTATTATTTTTCGCAGAGTATTGTTTTTACCTACAAACCTACAAAAATATGCTACAAAAAAAGTTGGATTTATCATAAAATCTGCCTCGGGTGTTGTCACTGTTTGAATTGATAAAATATAAAACTTTTCTAACTAGGCTAGTTTGGTGTCGCTAGTCAAGGAGAGGCTGCTACAGTGCTATGCAAAGTGCATTGTCTTTCCTTATGCTCTGCTCATGTAATGTTTGTTTTGTTCAATAATTCACATAAAATACTTCGAACAATCTCAGAATGTCTGTTTTATTTTCTCTTCCCATTTCAACATGTGGTAGTGTTCTTCATTACTCCTTGCACAGTATTCGTCACATAACACTTAAAACAATGCTATTTAGTGGCTTTCATCAGTAACAGGCACAATCCATGAATATTACAATGTTCACATAACTGGAACTCACATAGATATGTACACCCCTTCTTTTCCTGCTCAGCATGAGAGGATGTTACTGTTTCAGTTTCAATCCCTTTGCTGGTTTAAAAAAAA
This sequence comes from Ictalurus punctatus, assembly GCF_001660625.3. Lineage (NCBI taxonomy): Eukaryota > Metazoa > Chordata > Actinopteri > Siluriformes > Ictaluridae > Ictalurus > Ictalurus punctatus. The sequence continues at coordinate 21,147,259 of NC_030418.2, forward strand.
CAACGAATCGGCACATAACCATTTTTCCTCACACTGGCTGTGAGCTAGCGTTTGGCAGAATTGAGAGACTGTCAGCCAATAATTCACAAGTGTTTCCACGTATTTTCCTGTAAATCCTGTCTGATTTGTCTCGCCTCAGTTCACTGAAGATATAAAATTACAGGCGGTCTTCTTTTACTGACGTTCAAATACCTAGCGACAAACCGCTCCAAGTGGATCATTATTCGGGGCTAAAGTGAAAATCTTCGGCACTACAGCCCCAGGCCAGATTATGCCCCTTGCATCCACACAAAATGTGATTTATTTTAAAAATGCATTTTACTTAATACTATTTTCTTAACAATAAATTTGTAATGCAAGTAATGTAATTTTATTGACATCAATAACTGTAATCAAATGATATAAATTTAAAATGTAATGCGTTACATTACTGCGTTGTCAGAAAAAATAATTAAAATACAGTAAGACGTTCCTTTGTAACGCGTTACACCCAACTCTGGTAGTTACGCCTTGTAAACTACTAATTATTGCATTAAAAAGTTAACTGTTTCCTATTATCTGGAACTCTGTAATCAAATAATTGTATGGAACTGGACCTTTAGTAATTTTAGTTGAATAGTCTTGTGAAAGTGTTTCAGTTAAGAAAGTGGCAAGTACTGCCTGGGAAAACTTAGATGGATTTGTTCAGGACCAGAAAAAGCACTGCATGCAAGGAAGTACACTGATGCTGTAAATGGAACATAGACATTCAGTGCTTAAGTGAAATTTGTGTAAATTAAGTTTGTAAGAGATTTTAGTCATATTTGATTGCATACAGTCTAAAATGTTAATTCTATTTTGGGGTAAAAAAGAGAGAGAACATGGTAAATCTCTTATTTAGCAATAAAATGATCAAAGAAATCCTTTATGTTCATATTCTTAATATTGCTAGGAGACCTGAACACTGCAGGAGGAAGAGCACTTGAACACGTCAGCTATAACGAAATTGGTCCGGCCCAGTGGATTTGTTAGACAGTGTGGGATAAGCCTGGGCTTGCTGTAGTTCAGACCTGTTGCTTTTCTGTGAGCCGATGAAGTATTCACCCCAGAGGAGCACTTAGTTATATAGGTCAACCTCCTGCAAGCAGGGCAAGACTTTATCATTAGTTGGCTGCCAAAGCATGAAGTGGATATCATTGAGCAGAAAGTGGCTTTATGAAATGGCTTGCTGTACTCTATGTGTCTGGATATATTAAGAAGGGCTGGTGGAATAGAGTAATGGCTCCAGCATAACCTACAAAACATTATCCCAGCATCAAATGTAAATCATGTTGAATTTATGTTAAGCCTCACAGACTCTAACTGTTCTCGTATTCTCAACAGATGTAGAACAAAAAGGGTGAATTTACACCTGTGTTGGGAACAGAGGGAGTCTGATGTATGTTCCTGCATGTAGGTCAAATCTAAGCCTGCATCACTGAGAGCACTGTGTATGCCATGTAGGTTATATTTTATGCTCCAGCCTCCGTATGCATTTGCATCCGTGCTGGCAGACACCTGCTTAAAGGAGCAGTTGGGCCAAAAATTAAAAAAATAAACTGCACAATTATCCATCTGTCTTATATCTAGTGGATCATCCAAGACATGACTAGAATCTGACCTTTTTGTACTGTATCTATGAGACTAAGAAAGCTAAACTTACTTAAAATGCTTTCACTTTTTTGTGCGGAAAAAAAGACAAAAAACAAGCAAACAACTAAATTTTCATCCAATTTCCTTAATAGCATTGGCTAAGTAACACAATTGATACACAACGTTTTTTAAATTTTTTTTAAATTACAGAATAAGTGCATATTTAAACGTAGTTGGCCTTGTGGGCAACTATACAACTTTACACCTCACTCACCAATAATCAGACTTTAATAATCAGATGTAGAGTTTTGATAATAATTATTCAATATTTAAACTGAACATAGCTTACCATTAACATCCATGTGCATATAAAACAAATGTGGATAAACCTATGTATCAAAACATTTCCTATGAATGATACAAACATAAAGACATAATCAAATTAAAACAAACATTATCTGTTTGTGTTGTTACTGAGTATGTGCATAGGTATTACTATATTTTAATATAAAATACAAAGTGAAAATGAAAGTGTATTGTAACAGTTGGCCTCCACTTATATTTATTTTTATAGGACGTTTAACACTGGCCATTGTCAGAAAGCAGCTTTACAGGAACTTAAGCAAGATGTTTTAGAATTTTAATGTTATTCTATTTCTACCAAGCACCTTTGTGTTTGTAAAAGAATGGAATTACAGTTGTAATATTTTTGCATATTAATATTTTTAAAATAAGCATTTGGAGGCAAAAAAAAAAGACTCGTATATTATATGTCCGAACGTTTGTGGACACCAGATCATCAGACCCATATGTGCTTGCTGAACATCCCACTCTAGATTTAGTTCCTCCTTTGCTGTTATAATAACCCTTCTGGGAAAGCTTCCCTCTAGATTTGGAGCATAGTTGTGGGGATTTGTGATCATTCAGCCACAAGAGCATTAGTGAGGTCAGGCACTGATGTTGGGTGAGGAGCTCTGGGATGTAGACATCATTCCAGTACATCTCAAAGGTGTTCAGTGGGGTCGAGGTCAGGGCTCTGTGCAAGCCACTCGAGTTCTTCCACACCAACCGTGCTTTTGTGCACAGGGGCATTGTCATGCAACAGCCGGTTTTGACCCTTTAGTTCCAGTTAAGGGAAATTGTGATGCTAGAGCATTGCATGTAAAGACATTCTTTACAATTTTACGAAAACAGTTTGGGGAAGACCCAAATTTGGGTGTGATTTTCAAGTGTCCACATACATTTGGCCATATAGTGTATTTTTCACATATACTATTTCACAGAATGTCCATAACTATTCATTTTTATGTTGCCAAAAATATTTTTTAAATGTGTAAATATTAAAACTAACTTCATCAGAATGTCCTTTAATGTTAAATAATTTGTTTAGTTGCTTGAGCTTTAGTCGCCTCAGAAATCTGCGGTTAAGTCAAGGAGAGGAAAAACCCGTCTTATGTCGCTCATCTCCAGGCCGACTCTCCTTCACGTTCCTCCTCTTTGCCACGCTAATTAGGCCTTCTGCATACCTTAATTACGCCAAGTTCTATGCTAATGCAGTATTCCTGTGCGATTTGCTTGCCAAGTCTTGTAGACACTGGGCCTGATTTGCATTTCACAAAAGGGTTATTTTTATTCTTGTTTAAAAGGTGGTGGGGTGAGGAGGGGTGGGGGGTTCAAACAGAGATAGAGACAGAAGGAGAATAAAGAGTGTGAGAGAGACAGAATATAGAGGAAGTTAAGTGTAATGTGGAAATGGATATTGTGTGTACACACAAAACCCTTCATTTTCATTTGGGAAACCCTGTGTTGCGCCTGGCTTCATTTCCTGAAAATTGTTTCCTGTAGAGAGTACAGAGAGCTTTACTGTGTCCTTTTTTGTGGAAGACGTGATGCTTATCGCTCTGCTTTCCATAATGTGTTATTGTACTAAAATTTATGGTAGAATTTGTGCTTTTTTTAAGCAGCTCAGTCATTAATGTTGCTTGTTAAGCACAGGTAAAAAAGTATCTCTCTCATTCATTTTTAAGTATATCAGCATGGTTCCTAGTCTTTCAACACCTCACCAGCAGCTGACAATGAGCAAGTGATGTCACTGTTAGTTGCCCTTTTCCTGACCTTTGACCTGCAGGCAGTGATGGTCGGGGGCATACAGGGGGAGGAAAATCAGTGTGAGGTCTAAAGGAGGCGTGGAGTGGTGGGGGGTTGATGAGAATTTTTCTTCCTCTCTCTGGGGCAGTGCTGCATGGCTTACCAAACGTTCCTGTGTTACCTTTAGTAAACACTCCTTATGGATTATTTAAGATAATGAGGAATCTGTGATGAAGACATATCCAGCGTGAGTAAAGTTCGACTCTGATGAGCTGTATTGCTGCTAAAAGTTGTGTATTGGTTGCCAGTATTGTCAATATTGCTCTAATTCTTTTAGTGATTTTGGGGATTCATTTGATTTAAATTGACACTGTAGTATTATTATCAATTATTTAAATGATAGAAAAGTTCATATTACTGCAATCTTGGTGAGTATTTTGTTCTTTCAGTCTCCTCAGAAATGTGAGGTTTTGGAGTGAGTGTGTGGGGGGGGTTGGGGGTGTGTGGGTGAGAGAGACAGAGACGCATAGTGGAGTAAAGAGGAAGGAACAGCACTGTGAGGAACACGGTTCAGTGGCATCACCATGTTCTATTGATTTTTCACTGGAGATTGTTGTATCAGGCCTGTCCTCTAAAATCTCACATTTCCTTCAGCCTCAGCACCAATCTGGCAGCTCATCAGCTCCATCAGCACTAATGTATGAGCATTAGCAGCTTTTTTTTCCAGCATGACAACTGGATCACATCCCTTTGACCGGAACATATTTAACTCTGCGCTTCTCTTGATCAAGATAGTAAGAGATTTATTTCCCAGGAATAAAATTATCTGAAAGTTTGGCTTAACTACTTGCATACTGAATGAATGAATGAATGAATGCTGAAGTATAGATCCAGTACAGCAGGATTTTATAATAAGGAATTGATTCTAAAACTACAGTAGGACTAAAGTTGAGCTGAGTGTTTATAAAAATGTGCATCCTTAAGTGGAAAATTTTATATATTTTTTTCTAATTGCTAAACTTTTACTCTCTATTCTCGTCTTTGTGCCCTCCTTTTCTCTTTCTTTGTTCATATATCTTGTCCCTTCTCATCTCCTTTACTTCTTTCTCCTTCTCGCTTCCCTCTACACCTGTCCACACCTGTTTCGTTTTGTCTCCTCTCTTTTTCCTTCTTTTAATTTTTTTCTTTTTCTTTCTTTTTTTTTCATTTAATTTCTTCTCTCCGCTCCTCTCCTCTCCTCTACACTCCTCTGCTCCTCTCCTCTCCTCCCCGTTCCTCTCTGCTCCTTTCCTCTCCTCTCCACGCCTCTCTGCTCCTCTCCTCTTCTCTTATCTCCTCTCTGCTCCACTCCTCTTCTTTCCACTCCTCTCATCTCCTCTACACTCCTCTCTGCTCCTCTCCTCTCCTCCCCATTCCTCTATGCTCCTCACCACTCCTCTCTGCTCCTCTCCTCCTCTCTCCTCTCTGCTCCTCTCCTCTTCTCTCCTCTCCGCGCCTCTCCTCTACTCTCCTCTCTTCAGTATGCACCAGCAGTTTGCTAGCTATAAGGAGCAGGTGCGGCGGATAGCGCAGGAGCCTCAGCAGAGGCAGCAAGGCCAGCACAAGGATGATGCACCCACCTGTGGCATTTGCCACAAGACAAAGTTTGCCGACGGCTGTGGAAACCTCTGTTCCTACTGCCAGACCAAGTTCTGTGCCCGCTGTGGAGGAAGGGTCTCTCTGCGCTCCAACAGTGTGAGTGCCCTCAGTTTCTACTGGTCCTTCTGCTGAATGGAGCTGAACCGCTTTCTTAGCATTTTCCTAGCTGCTGTTTGAATCTCTGTATCTGTCACATGTTCAACATTTTAAATCTCCAAACTGCATGTCATATTTCTGTCTGTAAATTGAAGCTGTGCTCTTGTTGCTCGCTTGTTTCTGCTTACACCTGTGTGAGGTTTATCCACTACTTGTGTCTTACCTCCTGATGTGAGGACATTTAAGCAGAGGAACTGGAAGAAGTGTGAGCCAGGTGGAAAGGTTAATTAGGAATTAGTCAGAGGAGATCAGGGCCTTGGCCACCAGGGGGTCACTGAATGCCCTTGCTGGGAGGCCCTGGCTGACGCCTCATCTCTACAGGGGGTCTCAGTGCCACTGGCAGGGAATCCCCAGAAACAGTGGCTCCCTCCCAGAGCATGATATTTACCTCCTTACCTTTTTATTCCCTAAAGCTTCTGTCCCCAATTCCAAAGCCTTAATTAGTGTGCTTCCATAATGAACCTAGTGTTGGAAGTCAACAAAACAGATAGCTTTGAACTATGGGATTAGCTCATCAATGAAGGATATATATTTACAGTAACTGGGGCTGGAGTGCAACAAGTGTTAGCTGTAATTAAAAAAAAGCCACAGATCATAGGTTAAAATGGTCAATATGCATTTTTTAATATGTTTTTCAGAGCTTGTTTAAATGAAGTAAAGAATAATGGCATAAGTGGTAGTTTATTGAGAATGTGTTAGTACGGTGATTTTCAGATGTTCACTTGTCCTTGTTTATGGGTGATATAGAGTCAGGAGTCCTTAATGTGATCTGGGATGATAGCATGCATCCTGCTTATGGATGGGAGCAGCCTGAAGGTTAGCTTTGCCGAAAGGAGCATTCTCAGTTTCTCTTGTCGTCCTGGCATGTGCTATTAATGAGAGTAGCTGGCTTGATAATGGAGTCGCTGGATGCCTGAAGGTTAAACATAGAGAGCTGAACCTACTCAGCGTGACGGACTGTATAGTAGGAAACAGTAGCTAACAGCAATTAAATGCACTTAATAGCTCCATTATTGGAGGTTGCAATGGACAACAGGTCTGCAGTTAGCAGACACAGACACTTAGAGAACGAACATAAAACAACAGAGCAGCACGGCCTTGTGTTTTTTTTTGTCTTCTTGTGTATACTGTATGTTTGTGCGAAAGAGGGAGTGACAGCAGAGATTATGATGTGTGACGTGTACAGCTCTGTAATACTATTTGTATTTGTGTTTCAGTGTGTTTATTCTTTAGTCCCTGACTTGGTGGATATGAAACGAGATTCACTGTGTACAACCAAATATTCCCATCTTTATTGATCCATGAACTTTCTTTCGTTACCATTGGGAATTGGTTATTGTAAAATGTACTGTGAAATTCTCAGTTGTGAAATTGCATATTCCTGCAGTGTGCTCTCGGTGGCAACATACCTTCAAATTTATTTATGTGATCAGCTCTCAAAATGACAATCATTGTCTTGGTAGCGATGGAAAAATGATTGATAGTTGTCAAAAAGCTCTTTAGTTTTAATTGATTTAATTATTTAATTGTGATGAAAAAAACATTACTTGAGTGGTTTACTCTTAACAAGACAGAACAAATGCATATATATATATTTTTTTTTAGCTAGCCAAGGTTGTTTTCTACTGTATACTATATAAAATATGTTCATTTACACTGCTAATTTGCTTTCATTTGCTCTTACTCTTTCCCCTATCCTCCCCTATTCTTTCCTGCATCTTATTTGCTGTACCTGCAATGCCGGAGAAGAAGGAAGATAAGGTGGTTAGACACTTTTTACTGTTATATTCTCTATGTGGAACTAGTGCACTCATTACCAAAGCTCCTATGCTGTCGTTGTGATAGTGTCCATTGTCATATTGCCTTTAATTGTTGCATTGTTAAAATCCACCCTCGGTGTTTAAAAGTTCCTATTGTTTTTACAGTTTATGCTTTTGCTAAACAGACTCTCTCCTTCCTCATATCTAACTCAATATCTCATATTGAAAGGCAGGATAAATACACGCCAAATAGTCTGCAGGTTTCTAATTACTTTGGTGTTCAACTTCCACACAGGCTATTATGTGTAGAATTATATGAAGAAGAAAAAAACATTTTTAAAATATATCCTACTGATTAACAGTATTTCTCTAAATACCACTGTCGATTAGTTCAAGTAATGTCTTTGCAACAGTACATGGCCTGTTTCTGTCTTGCCATAAAGTGTGTGCATCTTGTTCAGTCCTGGGAAACTGCATAAGTTAATCAGAATTCTGCCATGCACTTCAGCACAGCAGATAATACTCTGTAAATACAATTTATCTCTCATTATCTCAATGATTAACAGACATCTTGCTAATATCTGTTTTCTTCTTCAGGCTAGTGTTTCTGTTTCTGTGCCGCTATATTTTTAAAATATTTTTAAAGTCCAGTTACACACCCTTGGGTACATCTGCCTCCGCTTGCTATTTCAATCCTTTGTTTTTCATAGATCCGTCTCACACGTCAGTCAGATGGGTTGGATTTTTATGGCAGAATATTGATGACATAGGAAAACACAGGACGATGTTTCATTTCCTCTGAGGGCAACGTTGTGAAATGATTAGTATTGATTTGTTCCCTCTTTGTTTGCATCTGGTTTTGTGGACGTTTCATTGACTGGAGATTGTCTGTTTCTGCCTCTGCACTTACATAGTACATGGCAGGAGAAATAATTGTAAAAGACATTATCCTTTTATAGAGGTTGCTGATCTGTGCTGTTTGTGTAATAAGCTCCCCAGACAAAAATAAATAAATAAATAAATCCGCAAATAGCTGCACCTAATTTTACAATGTCAGTAGGTTGCACACCTGGACAAATGAAATTTAAAACTTAAAAGCATTAAACTCAAGGGTCAGTTGTTGACCAGACTCTGAGGTTTGTGTTTCACGTCCAAGCAAAATACAACACTGACACTTCCATGTTCCAGGATGTCAGCAGCAGGGCCCACAAGGCCACATTTGTGTGTGACCTGTCTGACAAGCCTGACAGGACTGTCAGTGTTATAAAGGCAAGACATTACAGGTAGAAATGCAATTTTGGTCACGTCAGTCATTTTTCAAGGTTTTTTTTGTGCTAACTATAACACCTGTTATCTTAAACTATAGTAATAAAATTCCAAAACTCACTTATTTCACTGTTCTTGTCCACTCGCATTATCTGAAACTTTGCAACTTTGATGAAGGTTTAAGATCTGTGCAATTTTATCACACATCATATATCCTTGAAAAGCTTGTTTCTTCATATATAATCACAGTCCACTTTATTAGGAACACCTGTACAACTGCCCAGACTCTTGTCCAAACTGGACAGTTGAATATTGGAAAAAGACCAGCTAATTTTTTTTTTCTAATCTTCAACTGTCAAGTTTGTTTGAGTCAGTGCCCATGATAGTGTCAGATTCTGGTTCTTGGATGACAGGAGTGTAACCCAATGGGGTCTTCTGCTGTTGTAGCTCATCCACCTCAAGGTTTGATGTGTGTTCTGAGATGCATTTCTGTTCACCACGGTTGTAAAGAGTGCATATTTGAGTTACTATAGACTTCCTGCCAACTCAGAACAGTCTGGTCATTCTCCTCTAATCTCTCTCATCAACAATGTGTTTCCACTCACAGAACTGTTGCTCAATCAATGGTTTTTGTATTTCACACCATTCTGAGTAAACTCTGTTGTGTGTGAAACTCTCACACTTTTTCCTCATTATGATGTTTAATGTGAACTGTTGGCTCAAATTTAGCCTATTACCCAAAAACATTTAAAACTCAACTTAGAAGCCAATACTCACATCTACCTCTGAGCCCAGTTGGAGATAGAAAAAATACACCAGCCGTGAGTGAGAAGAAGCAAGGGTCCAGCTTTATTGTTCCATTCCACCACACGAGATCCACACCGATGAGAATTCTCAGAAGTGATCCCAATACCCTGAGCTTAAGCTCCAGTATTTATACTGTATTTACACACTAGATAACCCATATGTTTCAAGAAGACTATGATCTCACTACCAATAGGGTTAAAAAAAGAGCTCATTTGCCTTACTCTTATGCTCCAGAAAAGGGCTATTTCACTTACACATAGAATTGAAACCAGGGGTTTTAATTTACCCATGAAATCAGAACCCAGGCATTTCCAATAACCCAGAAAATAAAAACCCAGAGTTTCTAGTTACTCAGAGGATCAGAAACCATAATTTTTCAGTTACCTAGGGCGTCAGAAACCAGGATTCTCATTTACCTTAGGTGGTCAGAAACCAGGATTCTTAATTACCTAGGGAAATAAAATGACGTAGACAAGACGACTAAACAACCGGGAGGGACCTTGGTCTTATCGTTATCTCGGGGGGGGGGGGGGGGGGGGGGGGGCAGTTTGACCCAGCCACCCTTATAACTGGCTCTCTTCATGGTTCTTTCTTAAAATTAAGGCCTTCCTTGCGAGCCAAGAACCCTCACCATTTGAGTCATGAGTAGGTTTACATTTTCCTGTATTTCTAGTTTATAATTTATTTTCATATTTGCACTATATTTCTTATTTTATATATATATTTATACTACTTGAAAAGCGGTTTACTGTACTCCCAACTTTTTAACTTTTTAATATCATTTCAGTTCTACTGTCCTGCATATCCTACTATTCTGTTGTTGTTTTTTTAGAGTTTCTCTATTACTATAAGATATTATTAAAGTTATTCATGTGTGTGTATGAGAAAGAGAGAGTGTGTGTGTATGTTGTGTCTACTTGCCCGCCCTTGACTGCCTTGCCATTGAGCGTGTGTGTGTGTGTGTGTGTGTGTGTGTGTATTAGCCCTCCTCAGCGCAGCTCGTATACCTCTTTTTGACTTTTTTGACTATTACTGCTCTTAAAGATCTTTAAAGTGTAATTCCAATTTGTCAATGTCCGCCTAATCCCGCTTCTATGTGTCTAATGTGTCTAGGTGCCCGTCTTTTCTTCTTCTCCCTTTTGCTGGATGCTAGGTCTCCCTTATGTTTATTTTATGACATTTTTTATCCACAACAGAACATTAACTGAAGCTCTTGGCCTGTCTCTGCATGATGTTTTGCATTGCATCGATGTCACCTCATTGTACTGGCTAATTGTACAGGTGTTCCTAATAGAGTGGACATTGAGTATATATGTCAATTTATAAAGGTGTTATCATTAATATGATATACATGTCATATAGTGTGGTGTGTGTGTGTATATGTGTATATATATATATATATATATATATATATATATATATATATATATATATATATATATATATATATATATATATATAAAGCATATTATAGAGGAACGTCCCACATTGTTGATAATTCCATCCATCCATCCAGCCAGCCAGCCAGCCAGCCAGCCATCCCATCTATCCATTTTCGGTACCACTTATCCTAAGCAGGGTCGTGGGGAGCCTAGAGCTTATCCCGGGGAACTGGGGGCACGATGCAGGGGACACCAAGTACACTGTTCTGTAAAAATATTTTTGGCTGAGAGCATCTTCATAGTCACATACATATTTATTTTTAAGATCATCCAAAGTCTATATTTTTGGTTTTATTAAGTATGAAAATATATACATAATTTATTAGACAAAGCCTCATTTGCATAACTAAATGTAGTTTTTTTTTTAAAGTTTCCAGTACAAACAATACTTGCAAGAATATCAGTAATATCAACTGGCAAATATTCATTTTGCTATCTATTGTTGTTAAAAATCACTTGTAGCGTCTTGCCTTAATGTGAGGGATGATGTACGGTAGCCAAGTATTAGCAAAGAAATGCCTTTTTTTTTTGTCCATGGAGTTTATTTAAATAGAAGAACAACATGAGATACAGTGCAGACTAGTGGTGAGCCTGGACACTACAGGTAAGGGGCCTTGGGCAGGTGAAGTCAGTGTTTTTATTGTTAGCCGAGATCCTCAGGGACATACAAGTGCACAATGAAATGCATACGCTCATGTGTGGCTGATTGAGAAACTGTATAAAGCATGTGTGTGCTTTATTTATAGGGCCTATTGATCTGCTTAATTCAGAACAAATCCACTGTTTGGAAAAGGAGCCAGGCTAAACTTATCATGGTATTGATCCACAGATGCCTTGTCAAGTACAAGATGCATGTCTTAGTGAGAAAACAGTGAGAGCTGGAGTTTTGTAACATCAGCAGAGACCTGCGATAAATTATTTATGCTATTGATCTGGTATTTAACAATTGAAATGCTCAGTATATGAGCGGTGAGTGAATGAGTGTTTGTGAAGGCGGTCAGGGGGCGAGTGTCTCCAGGCACTGATATACTGGCTCATTAGGGCAAATGGACAGTAATCTCTTTTGTGGCAGTCCTTCATCCTTACCCGGGATTTATAACATGCCGAGTTATGGAGCCAGCTCTGCCCGCTGCTGCCCCCATATGTCAAGCTGTCAGAGGTGGCGAGTGCGCCCTCCATCCAGCCTCTTCTTCCGCGCCACACTTCTCCTGTCACTCCATTTATCTCACCTGTTTGGCTGCAGTTGACAACACCAAACAAGCAATGGAAATGAAATGATATTAAAGAGTTGCAGAAGCTGGCTGATATATGACAAACTTACAGGCATTGCTCCATCAGTCACTGTAGCCAGAGATGTCAAAAACAGCAAGTTAGAGTACCAAGCATAGGATATAGCTACTCATGTTAGGAAGAAGATTACTTCGATATACTTTAAGTAGTTTTCTTACCCTCGGTAGACCCTTCTCTCTTTTTTTGTCCATGACAATATGGCTCTCCACAGGTCATTAATTTAAAGAAAGAGACAGTGGCTTGGATACTGATCTTATGTAAACTATCATGTAAACTGCTGTTCGGGGCACTCCCTATTTATACACTGTTCTCAGTTCCACATCCCGATGAACACAGAAGTGCAATGATGGAGGCGGCTTGTTCTGGCAGCCCAAGAACATGGTGGCAATGCTGGAAAAGAGCAGACATTGGAGTCCTTAACCCTTGAAAAACCCATGTCACTGTGTTGAAAGAGCACAGCCAGAGAGCAGCACAAAAAGAGGAAGGATATTTTTGATCCTCTTCATGTCTTAGGTTTGAGATGGGGAAGTGTATGCTCACTCAGGGAGGGCACGAGGGACACAAGGTTAAACAGAAATGAACCTTAGAAGTTTGTCCACTCATAGAAGAAACAGTACAAAGTATTTGTGCAGATGTATAGAGGTATATGGCAGTAAAATCACCTTTCCTAGTTATTCCTTATTTGACTGGCTGGGAAATCTGCCATATATTGCCATATTCCTTATATAACTGGGTATTGAGTTACCATTTTCCTTATCTTGTTCTGTTCTTGTGCTATTTGAAACACCAGAAAGAGGAGATGCCGGACTGTGAGGCGTCTGAGACTCATGCCTCGTGTTAATATCCTGTTTGTGTGTGTGTGTGTGTGTGTGTGTGTGTGTGTGTGTGTGTGTGTGTGTGTGTGTGTGTGTGTGTGTGAGAGAGAGAGAGATAATATCACCCGATGCATATACAAGATGTTCTGGAAAATTCCACTCTTATCAATATATGTGTCATGCCAGATGTGTGTATGTGTATATATATATATATATATATATATATATATATATATATATATATATATATATATATATATATATTGCTTGACTATATAAAGTCATGTGAAAAAATAAGTACACCCCATGATAATTGTTGGCTTTTTTGACATATTTTGATCATCTTTGAAACAGTCCCTATTAATAAAGTTGATATATTTGAACAAAACCACAAGGAAAATTATTTTTTTCAATCATTTATTCAACAGAAATATCAATAGATGGAATATTCTTCTGTGGAAAATGTAAGTACACCCTTGGCCTCAGAAGCTAGTATTGCCCCCTTTAGCAGAAATAACTTCTTGTAGGTGTATCATTGTCCACCAGGCTTGCTGGAATTTTTGACCACCATGCAATATTCTTTCAGTTGCAAGATGTTTGAGGGTTTTCTTGCATGTACTGCCCGTTTCAAATCCCCCCACAACATTTCAATGGGATTCAAATCCAGGGTTTGACTAGTCCGTTCCATAACCCTCCATTTCTTCTTACTGAGCCATTCCTTGGTGGATTTGCTAGTCTGCTTAGGATCATTAACCCGTTGAAAGTTCTCTCTGAAACTTCAACTGTTGGATATATTGCCTCACATTATCTTCAAGCACTTTTTGATATGATGCATAGTTCAGTCAATGAATACAAGCTGTCCAGTCCCTGAGGCAGTGAAGCAACCCCAAACCATGGCACGTCTCACATGCAGGTAAAATTGGTGCAATCTCTTTCTGATTGTAGAAGCATGCACTTTGACAACAGTTGCAAGCAGATCCTCTGATGAAATTTTGGGGTCCTTGGAGACTTCTTTTTGCATCAGATGATCTGCTCTTGGGCTGAATTTACTGGGACGGCCAGTCCTGGATAAATTGACAGTCATTTGAAATCTGTGCTGCTTGTAGATGATTTTTCTTACAGTGGAATGATGTATTTGAGATAATTTGGAGATCTTTTTAAATCCCTAGCCAGACTCATAGGCATCCACAACCTTTTTTCTGAAGGCCTTACAGAGCTCTTTAGATCTTGGCAGGATGAAACCACATACCTCGTTAAAAAAGGGGACACCAGACACTAGATATGATAGGGGTATAAATAAGACAGGTTCCTAAGCAGGTTCTGCTCACTGGCACCCAATCTTCAACACCTGATTCTAATTTTATGTATTTGAAGGTGTGATGTAGGGGTGTACTTCCTTCTTCCATGTTACTGATCGTCTTTTTTTTTTGCTTATATAATTATGAAAATTACTACAAAATGTCAATTTTATGTGTCATTTGATAAAGTGTATCACCTTTATTAATAGGCACTGTTTCAAAGAGGATAAAAAAAATTCCATGGGGTGTACTTATTTTTTCACATGACTGTATATTTGTGCTTTAAAGAGATGTACAGTGCAGTGAAAAAGTATTTGCCCCATCTTGATTTCTTCTGTTTTTGTGTATATCTCATACTAAATCGTTTTAGACCTTCAAACGAAATACAACATAAAACAAAGGCAACCTGAGTAAACACACAATACAGTTTTTATTTATTTAATTTGACTGAAGCAAAAAAAAGTTACCCAAAACCTATCACCAATGTGAAAAACTAATTTCCCCCTTAAACATAAAATCTGGTTGTGCCATCTTTAGCAGCAATAACTGCAACCAAAAGCTTCTGATAACTGGAGATCAGTCTTTCACTTAGTTTTGGGTAGGAGAAAATTATTTCCCCTTTCACCCCCTCATCTACTAAACCTCTATTTGCACACTACAGTGAATTACTAAACTGGACACGACATTGATTTTTATTCTATTTTATACTATGACTCTATATCTGCTTTAACACTAACTGTCTGTGATTATCTGCCTTTTTTGCATCACAACAGACAGAATCGGATGTGCTTTTTATTCTCAGTGCAAATATAAAAATAGACTTATCCCCATAGGAGGTGGCATGGAAATGTATGTGTAAATACAACTTTTTTTTTTTGAGGGAAATGAGAGAGAAAAAAAAGTGGTTCAAGGTAATACAGGATACGTCTGTAGCATATATACATACTGTACATACACAGCAAAATGTAGATTTTATTGTTATGATCTAATACTGAAACATACAGAGTTGTGATTAAGTGTAGATTAAGTTTCAAATTTGTGAGAAGATCCTTAATACTATATAAGTGGCATCGTATTGGTTCAGGATTGTACGTATTTATTTAGAAAGACGAAAAGGAAGTTAGAGATACAGAGGAAATATATATTTGGTATGCATTATGCAACAACTTCATATCCCTAAACTCAATTAGATTTATTAGTCCATCTATGCCTTTTCATTGGAACCTTTAGTATAATTAATTTGATCATTTGCCCATCAGCACAACTCAACTAGCATTCAATATGGATCCTACAGGGTTCGATCTGACACTGCTTATTTTTCCTGCTCTCTTGCTTGCTCTTGCCTTCTGGGATCATGAATGAGTTGTTCCCACCATCTCTAGCTGTCACTATGTTATTGTGGCTCATCAGCATTTGTACATTTGCTGCAATTTACTATTATAATGTACTATTGCTTTGATTATGAAATTTTTGGCTAATTTATGTTCTCGCCATAGACTGCATTACAGCCTCAGTGAATCATGGCTGCATTCTGATTTCTTTCTATGTCTTTATGCGTTCAAATAAAGGCTGCTTTTCAAAAGCACTAGGTGAATATTTTAGAGTAAGCATGAGCTTAGTGTAGAAAGTGTACGGCAAATTCACTCATAAACCTCAGAGCCTTTACAATATAATACCTTACATGCAAAGTAATGTCCCTATATACATTCCAATTGAAAATGGAGGAAAATTAAACATTATTTTCCTTCCATCATTAACATGTCACACATATACATACACACACAAACACACACAGTAGACTGTGTCCTAGATTTTGCACCTAGAAATGGCTAATGGTGCTGTCTTTACTCCCTTGAGATGGCTTGAAAGCATATAACAAATTGCCTTTAGAGGTTAGTTAAAGACCTTTGAAGTAATATCCACGCCAGTGTGCCAGATTAGAACGAGAGTTTTTTTGGCCTCGTGTCAGACCTGGATTAGTTACTTGAATAAGCAAATGTCATATATTGAATTTTAAATTATAATGTAATGGTGATGCAATATAGTATGTTCATGTGAATAAGTATATATTTTGCTATGTTATACAGTATGTTTTACATTCACAATCACACGCTGCTCTATAGTGGTGTGCAGTATGCTGGTGGTGGGATTGGTCTAATCCGTGCAGAAAGGGTCTGGGTCCGTATCTGACAGCTGGAGATTCTGCTACTGATTTACTTTAGATTAGTTTGGAGCCACTCCAATCCTGTTCAATCAGGGCAGAATGCTTTTCCGCAGTCCATGGCGATGACCTGTCCCTTCTGTCCTGATCTTCCTGTTCGCCAGCACACCAATATCATCAATATCATCTCTATATCCCTTCACCTACAGGACACCAAACGTCTGAGTTAAATGACACTATTTCACTCTTTCCTGTAGATGTTGTTTTTTTTTTTCTCCTGTAAATATTATGCCAAAGTAATGTGAAATGTGCTTGAATAAAGAGAGGTTTTTATAGGGTAAAAGATGATCTTGTATATGTAAGGTGAGTTTCAGTGTACTGAGATTGAAAAAGATGAAAGTAGGACAGGAGTTATGGTAGCAGGTGGCATATGTGAACACTCTGTTATCCCACTATAACCACAGAGTGTGTTTGGTTGGCACAGGCATCAGCACCAGAAGGCTGCGTGTGTTTGTATATGTGTAGGTGTGTGCATGTAAGAGCGGTTGTTGGGCATTGTGTTTGTGGGGGACAGAGGATGTCTTTACCCACCGTAGCGACAGTATGTAGTGAGCTGGGGAATTGTTTGCAGCTCCTGATGGTGCTGGCTACATGGCTGCCTGGATAAATATAGCCATGTTTATGCCCCCTCCCCATCTCCCTAACACTTTAATCAAAAGCAATCTGGAGGAGTAGACGAGTGGGGAAAAAAAGAGGGAAAATATGGGATGTGCCAAGGTCTTTTTGTGTCGCCTCCTCCTGAAGGAATCAGCAGGGACTGAGTGTGGATATGGGGTAGAGAACTGCTAATGCCTAGGAAAACAAGACCTGGCCTGCCATGACTCTCATCAGGTCTCCCCACAGAGAAGATGGACAATGTCCATGCTTTATGAACATATAAATCCATCCCACAGGCTCGGGAACTTGGTCCCTGTTTCAAAATTGAGTCTGTAAAAACGAATAACTTGTATTTGGTGTTTCATTGATATTATTGCTGTTTCATTGATATTATTTATTACCTACACAGTTTTAGCTAATTTGGTACAGCCCCTTTTAGGTGGTGCTAACACATTCATAAGCATTTTGTAAATCTTTTATAATGCTGTGTTAAAGGATTTATGAAAGGCGTATGACAAAACTCACCGTGTGTCATTAGATATGATTCTGTTTTTACATAAAAGAAAGCAGAACCCTCAATTATCATTATGTGAAAGATTCTTACTCTAATTTCTTTTTAAATTTTCATTTTACAAAAAAGGCACTTTCATAAAGCTTTGAGACCTCTTATGTGCTTAAAAATAGTTTTATAAATGCAAAATTGATTACTACTTTGCTTTGAGTTTATGAGAAAGATTAATTTGGTTCACATTTCAATACAACTTCACTTACATAAGATGAAATTATTGTTTTTCTTTTTATATAAGTAATGAGCTGAATTGAAATGTTGCTTCATAATGGTTTTAATGCAAATGCTGCCATATTAAGTAGATCTAGAAAAATGCACTTCTCAGTTGGTAAGATGGTAGCGTAAAAACGTCATGAATGTGCTGTTAATAAAGACAAAATAAATAACTTCCACAGTTATTCCACAGCTTGCCACATATGTGTTTGTTTGTTTGCTTAGTACATAATTAAATTAATATTTTTGGACACTATATATTAATGTTTATATTTTATTTAAAAGACTTTAGTTTAAAATATGAAAAGTGGCTTTAGAAGTGTTTATTATTACATGTTCAGTGAACTGGGAAAAGTTGGAAATGATTTAATTATATTGAAACCTTTCCATTTATTGAAATCCATATCTAATCTAATCAGTAAAGGCCAAAGTCTTTTTCACTCTAACTAGGAACTTGTAGTGCACCACATATTTATGTTCTACAGTTAATACTTTCATCTTTATGCTTTTATGGTTTTACCCTTCAAGTGTGCCTGCCTTTAATAAAGCACTCATTGGGAGTTCTATTAGGATCTGAGAGTGAACAGTTAATACAGTGAGGGAAAAAAGTATTTGATCCCCTGCTGATTTTGTACGTTTGCCCACTGACAAAGAAATGATCAGTCTATAATTGTAATGGTAGTTGTATTTGAACAGTGAGAGACAGAATAACAACAAAAAAATCCAGAAAAACGCATGTCAAAAATGTTATAAATTAATTTGCATTTTAATGAGGGAAATAAGTATTTGACCCCCTCTCAATCAGAAAGATTTCTGGCTCCCAGGTGCCTTTTATACAGGTAACGAGCTGAGATTAGGAGCACACTGTTAAAGGGAGTGCTCCTAATATCAGTTTGTGACCTGTATAAAAGACACCTGTCCACAGAAGCAATCAATCAATCAGATTCCAAACTCTCCACCATGGCCAAGACCAAAGAGCTCTCCAAGGATGTCAGGGACAAGATTGTAGACCTACACAAGTCTGGAATGGGCTACAAGACCATTGCCAAGCAGCTTGGTGAGAAGGGGACAACAGTTGGTGCGATTATTCGCAAATGGAAGAAGCACAAAATAACTGTCAGTCTCCCTCGGCCTGGGGCTCCATGCAAGATCTCACCTCGTGGAGTTGCATTGAACATGAGAACAGTGAGGAATCAGCCCAGAACTACACAGGAGGATCTTGTCAATGATCTCAAGGCAGCTGGGACCATAGTCACCAAGAAAACAATTGGTAACACACTACGCCGTGAAGGACTGAAATCCTGCAGCGCGTGCAAGGTCCGCTGCTCACGAAAGCACATATACATGCCCGTCTGAAGTTTGCCAATGAACATCTGAATGATTCAGAGGACAACTGTGTGAGAGTGTTGTGGTCAGATGAGACCAAAATGGAGCTCTTTGGCATCAACTCAACTCGCCGTGTTTGGAGGAGGAGGAATGCTGCCTATGACCCCAAGAACACCATCCTCACCGTCAAACATGGAGGTGGAAACATTATGCTTTGGGGGTGTTTTTCTGCTAAGGGGACAGGACAACTTCACCGCATCAAAGGGACGATGGACGGGGCCATGTACTGTCAAATCTTGGGTGAAAACCTCCTTCCCTCAGACAGGGCATTGAAAATGGGTCGTGGATGGATATTCCAGCATGACAATGACCCAAAACACACGGCCAAGGCAACAAAGGAGTGGCTCAAGAAGAAGCACATTAAGGTCCTGGAGTGACCTAGGCAGTCTCCAGACCTTAATCCCATAGAAAATCTGTGGAGAGAGCTGAAGGTTCGAGTTGCCAAACGTCAGCCTCGAAACCTTAATGATTTGGAGAAGATCTGCAAAGAGGAGTGGGACAAAATCCCTCCTGAGATGTGTGCAAACCTGGTGGCCAACTACAAGAAACGTCTGACCTCTGTGATTGCCAACAAGGGTTTTTAAACCAAGTACTAACTCATGTTTTGCAGAGGGGTCAAATACTTATTTCCCTCATTAAAATGCAAATTAATTTATAAAATTTTTGACATGCGTTTTTCTGGATTTTTTTGTTGTTATTTTGTCTCTCACTGTTCAAATAAATCTACCATTAAAATTATAGACTGATCATTTCTTTGTCAGTGGGCAAACGTACAAAATCAGCAGGGGATCAAATACTTTTTTCCCTCACTGTACGTTCCACAAAGATTTAGGCTATTCTTTATCATTTTGTTTGAGCTTTTGCAATATGTATGTTATTAATAAATGATTTTATTATGGTGCTTCTCTATGTCTAGACAATATGCTATCTAGGTGAAATCTTTTTTTTTTTTTTTTTTTTTTTTTAAAGCTCAGCATGTTTACAGTGCTCTGCTCTCTGCAGGTGATGTGGGTATGTAACAAGTGCCGTAAGCAGCAGGACATCCTCACTAATTCAGGGGAATGGTTTGCAGAACAGGGGCCAAAGGCAAAGTCTACGGCCCTGGAGACAGCAGTAAACGAGCCAGCCAGGTGTGCAGATCCAGCAGGAGACAAGAAAGTGCGCTCTAGGTCTCAGATTCCTCTTGGTTCCTCTGCCTCCACTGCCCAGGACAACCAGCTGCCCACAAATACAAGCAAAGGCCCTGCTGCTGGACAGGCCGACATGCCTTCATCCCGATCCCGCAGTGAACCGCCACGAGAAAGGTTGTAGTGATTTAAAATCAATTTTTATCAATGGAATCTTTCAAAAAGAAGACACTCACTAAATTTCCTTCCTCTTAAAATTTTGATATTTGTTCTCGGTTTTGTTCTTGGGTAGACAGATTATTTCTTCTGCTGTATTTTCATCACACTACATGAAGTTTTAAGATAGAGTAGGAAATATTTACTTTAGCGTACTGGAATAAATAAAAGTCTCATGGAACAGGAGGCTAAATTCGGTGCAGGATAATATACACAGTTGGTGTTTATTCGCTAGGAATTATAAAAAATTAGTTTCCATTCAGTTCATTTTCCTCAGGGTGCTATTTACTTATTATGGTTATTGCCTTGTCATACATGCGTTTGAATCACATTGTGCATAGATCTGAATAATATGTATAATTCATGAGTAGCAATCCTTTTATGTGCTCTTTGTGAAGCACAATATCTCCCTCTTCTATTTTCAGTCTCTCTGATCCTCCACTTTTGTTGCTTTACCAGGAAAAAGCAATCATCAACCTCAGACCAGAACGGCAAGCCAGTACAGAGAGCGGAGAGGCGCAGGGGATTGCCCAAACTCCATTCGCAACCTACACAGGACTGGGAGGCTGGAGAGGCTCGTCGAGAGGCTCGCTGTCTGGTTAAAGCCCGATCACAGGACCAGAGCTATGTTGACCTGGAGGGAAGTATAGGGGAGCTGAGAAGGACAGAGGGTGAGCAGAGGCCACCTCGAGAGGAGCAACGAAACGAGGTTAACCCTCCACAACATCCTGTCAAGGCCCAGCCGATGGAGCAGGAGAAAAGAGTGCATCCAAAAGCACCATGGCTCAGACAAGTGGAGACAGGCGTGCCTGAGAGGCAAACTGGCGAGGCGGTCACAGATAATAGAACAGGCCGGAGGTGGGCAGAGGAGCGCCAATCATCTCTGGAGAGCAAACAGAAAGGGGTAATGGGGGAGAGGACCGTGGGGGGCACAATAGGATCTGCAGTGCAAGCTCCTAAATCTAACCACGCCCCTCAGCCACCTGCCCCAGGGTTCCGTGTAGGTCCTGCTGCGCCCACCGGAACCCCTGAACTCAGGGAGCCTCCTGAAAGGGACAGGAAGCTTCAGCCGAGCCACCTGGAGCCAGGCTCGGCTGGTATGGCACGTAAGACCAAGCGGGAAAAAGCTGAGAGCATGCTGCGTAATGACTCTCTCAGCTCTGACCAATCAGAATGCCTGCGGCCTCCCCCACCCCGCCCCTACAAGTCAAAGCGTGGAGGGAACAAGCGGCAAATGTCAGTCAGTAGCTCCGAGGAGGAAGGCGGCTCCACGCCTGAGTACACTAGCTGTGAGGATGGAGAGATCGAGAGCATCAGTGAGAGAGGTGAGCTGCACTGAGAAGCTCCATTTTCTTTACTATTTAATATATGTTCAACAATTTTTAATCTAAAAAATACAGTAAAGAGTAAAAGTTTGCATGTCTCATGATTATGATTTTTTTTTTTAATGAAAAAAAGTATCATATTTAAAGTTTATCTTAAAAAAAAGGTGCAATTACAAAATATTTTTAAAAAAAATAAATAAATAAAAAAATAAAAAAATATGGGTGTATGCCAATATATGTAAACAATATAAAATATATTCTGGAAAACAAGTTTGCCCATGACCATCTTGTCTCCAAAATGGTGCTTATAACAGCAGTATCAAGAATAAGCAAGGATTTGCCAAGCAGTCTGGCTGCGTTAGAACAGATTTGCACCCAGAATATTTATATCGCAACGAGAAAGGGAAATGCATTTTAACTGCTATTTTTTTCAATATTTATAACTTAACATATTCTACTGGGTTATTTTTAAAATTGTGATGATGGAAAACATTTGCAAATCAATTGTGTGGTATGGATCATGGAACTTTCTTGGGGTGAGAACTTTGAGAACTTGTGCAGGAGTTCTGGGCGGCTTCTGCTTTACACTAGACAGCCAGACCCCGACTGAACAGATTTGGGTAGGAGTTGTTGAATAGTAGGGAGGAGACAGGGAGGTGGTGGGTGTGAAATCTCTCACGAGGAACAAAAGGCAGAGATGGAAATTTAAAGATAGGAAAATGGAAGTTGTCCCAAACTTCAGTTATCTTTGTATCCTTGTGTAACCTAACACACTAAACATCTTGTTCTTATAAATTACTTTAAAAAAAAAAAAACTTTTTACATTTCCCTCCAATCTATCAATATGCATAAAAATGGGATGGCCTCTGACATACATCCCTGTTCTGAAAAGTGTTTAATATGAATATGGATTTGAATCACTTTCACTTGTATCTGACAGGAAGACAGGAAGCTCAGAATATTAAACACCATACCTGTACACTGTAAACTGATTGTGATTTCACTCTTAGCCAAGCAAGGATACAGTATATCATTTTGCTTATATAATGTACAATCAATAATTTATTTAACAGATGAGCTAAACTAATAAGGACTGTAGGGCAGGGAAGGGTGTGCTCATGGTAGCATGCTGCTTGCCAGACAAAGTGGTTGCACACAGACATAAAAGGTCAGCGTATCAACACAAGCCAGAGATGAAATGTAAACTGCAGACACACAGAGAGAAACAGAATGAACAGTACACCAACTCATTGTTATCATTGTAGCAGGACTTAATCAGACTCAGAGATTTCATTAACACAGTAAGTAAGAAGTCTGATAGTTCCATACAGAGGATATGAGCAGAGTTGGACTGATGATTGATATGTATTGATATGAATTTCTCTTGTTTTATTTGTACATGTTGTTTCCGAAATATGTTGAATGATATTTTTGAGAATGACATTTTGGGATTAATGTATAATGTGAGTGAGGGATTTGTTTTGACTCATAGTAGTATAATAAGTGGAACTTGAACTAGTGATCAGTAGTACTCAAATGTAAAATGCAGATGTTTGTCGTTTGTTACTGAAGGTTGAAGTTTTGGAGATTTATACTCAGTATATGCTATGCATGTGTACTAGCTGAAACTGCAGTGGTTCCGAATACAGTAGTATTAGGAAAGGAAAGGAAAGGAAAGGAAAGGAAAGGAAATCAGCCTAATGTATTTTAATACCAATGTGGGTAAAAATAAATTTATTCTAGAAACATGTAAACATCGGTTTTTAGAATCAAATCAGTGTTTTTGCCTTTCTCTATTTCTAAAACAATGCAGTTAGTAATTGGGACACTCAAGCACTAGCTGTAAATCTTCATCTGATGCTGCCTCCTGGCAGATCTTGCACTTGAGAGGGCATCTCGATCATGGGAATATAACGCGAAACAGCTGTGAAAATAAGCTAAACAACAACTTGTGTGACAATTTGAATTTTTCTAATCTGTTATTAATTTAAATATATGAATATATATTTCTAAGAATATAATAGTGGCTGTTCCTGTAGAGTGTGTATATTCTACACTGAAATGGTCTCATATTTATAATGTCATATGGTTGCTAATGACTTTTTTCTGTCAGGATTGTCTGTGAGTTTATAAATCCACCGCTGATAGCATTAACATTTAATGTGAGTGTGTGTGAGTTTGTAAAAAAACAAAAAAATAAATTAAAAAAAAAAAAAACTGTTCTTTATTTTAGAGAAACTTTTATAGGACAGCACTTTTCATAACAGATCTGGGTTAGAAAAAGAGGAGTCTTTTTAAAGAAAGACACATTCTGTATACAATCCAGCATCTGGCATACTTGTAAGTAAGCCACATAGACCTTATCTTTTTCCATAGCTCGTTTTCTTCCTTTCGGGTCATACACATCAACTGGACTTGGCTTTTAATTCAAAGAGTTATGCAGCCTTGCTGGGAGGACTTGGGGGATGAAAGCAGTGAGTGGTTAGTCAAACATTTCAAACAAACCCATGTCCTTTTCAGTATGGGTTCCTTTTTTAGTCTGGTGTGAGGCCTGAGTTAGCAACAAATACTTGAAGGTCTTACAGGAGCTTAAGAAAATATGAATGGCATTTGTACAAATGTCTACACTGCCAAAATATTAATATATTTTTAAAAGCTGATCAGTTTGTCATCGAGCAGAAATGTCCCTGAGAAACTATTGCACTGGTTTTGATAGTTATCTTTTGTAAAAATAAATAAATAAATAAATAAATTTCTTTCAAGACTGACTTGTACAGTTTTGCATAATTCTTCAAACGTGGTATAGCTAAACCATGAACTTACTGCACTGTTTTCATGATTCCCAAGATGCCCCATGTGCTGAGAATTCAGCATAAAATGGTCAGTTCAGAGGAACACACACATAGTGCCCCTCCATAAAACATGCCAAGAGTAATTCATAGCCAACGTCATGGAAAGACCTGAGACTACCACTATGTGTCTATGTAAGCACTGTTGCATGTCACAAGTTTCCACTGTCAAGACGCTAAATGCACTGTTCAGGCACTGTTCAAACACAAGCTGACCAGCACAGAAGCTCCATTAAATCCCCCCAGTCGCTGTCGTCCTGCAGGGTGAACAGAGTAGGGCGTGTTTTAGGGTGACAGCTTGGCAGAGAGTACCACTCTAGTGTCCTAATCTTCAATAAACAGAGTGCTGCGAGTGTAAACAGCAGGGTTGGAGAGTGTGTATCCTGGCTAGCATAAAGCTGTGGCTCAGCAGTCAGGGGAACGCTGTGTGTTTGTGTTGCTCTCTGTGCTCCAATTGACTCTGCTTCCTGTCTTTCACTGTGTTTCAGGGGACTGGGAGTGCTATCGTCTGGATCCCACTGTGTGGCATGTAAGTATTTCCAGCTCATGAGACTAATCATGTGGTACTGATTGCACAGAGGTGATGGCAGATGATCATTTTAATCAGGACAAAACATTCTATAACGATGAATACTGTATATCAGTGGGTACAATTTGGAACTCAATGGTTAAACTACCCCTTTGGCTTTAGATTTATTATTACAAGTCTGATTTATAGTTTTTGCAATGGCCTGAACATGTTGCATGTTTAGACACCATTTTCCTGTCACAATAAAACCTCTGTTCCGGATATGTGATGCTGTCTTTTTGGAGTTTGTTATATCATTCTAACAGGGATTCTCTCACAAACTCTACATCAGCTTGACCATTCTCATGCTAGTTTATCCCATAGATAGATACAAATTGTGATTTCTATTCACCCAAATGTGTCAACAGCATGTGTGAACAGACTGGATAAGAAAGTTATGTAATAGATGGCACAAAATCTAAAATAGTGCAACGAAGTCAACTATTGTAATTGAAAAAAATATTCTAGAGTACGATGCAGGGCAGAAATGTTTTGGTGAGGGACAATCCTGACTGGATAATAGCAAGCCAAGTTGCTGGTGAAATACAAAGTTAATTTCTACCACTGAGTGTATGTATCTGGTCTGGGTGAATGTAGTTTTTAATCATGCAGTATTCACAAATTAGGTCATTTATGTTGAGGATTTTGTGTGCATGAGTGTGTGTGTGTGTGTGTGTGTGTGTGTGTGTGTGTGTGTGTGTGTGTGTGTGTGTGTGTGTGTGTGCGCATATAGTGTGAAGTATGAGTTTTACGTAACATACAGCTGTAAGTTTATGTATGGAATTTAATTGTTCCAAGTGCAGTAAAGCAGTGTCTGTGTGAGACTTCCCTCTGTGAAGGGATTAAATCACTGCCTTGTTCTTCTCAGCATCCGGTTACGTGGCAGCCCTCCAAGGAAGGTGATCATTTAATCGGCCGAATTACCCTAAGCAAGCGCACGGCCATGCCCAAAGAGGCTGGAGCACTGCTGGGGCTAAAGGTTAGGAGACACACACAGCTCCAAAAACAATTCCAATCGTTAATACACACATAAACACAAAAGCACAGACAGCACACTCATCCCAGCAATGTGATTGAACATTAACGGTGAACCGTGACCATTTTTAAGTGATAAATGTAACTTTATGCCTCGACAAAAAAATTATGTTTTGAAACGTTGTCCTAATCAGTTGTGACCCAATGTTTACTTCTAGTGTAATATACACTTAGTGTCCACTTTATTATGAATGCCTGTATACTTGTACATTCATGCAATCATGTGGCAGAAGTGCAATGCATAAAATCATGCAGATACAGGTCAAGAGCTTCAGTTAATGTTCACAACAAACATCAGAAAGAGGAGAAAATGTTATTTGAGTGACTTTGAAGATAGCATAGATGTTGGTGACAGATAGGCTGATTTTAGAAACTGCTGATCACCTGGGATTTGCAGGCAATATTCCCTAGAGTTTACACAAAATGGTTAAAAAAAAAGAACCAGTAAGTCACAGTTCTGCAGGTGGAAGCACATTGTTGATGAGAGAGGTCAGAGGAAGGCTGTGTTAAATCATATGACCATTGTTTGCAACCATTCTGAATAGAAAAGCATCTCAGAATGCACAACGTATCAAACCTTGAAGCAGATGGGCTACATCAAGTACATCAGGTTCTATTCCTGCCAGCCAAGAACGGGAATCTGAGGCTACACTTGGCACAGGCTCACCGAAACTGATTCACCAGATCCCTGTTTTTGGCTAACAGGAGTGTAACATGATGTGGTCTTTAGCTGATGTAGCCCATCTGCTTCAAGGTTTGATATGTTGCGCATTCTGAGATGTTATTCTGCCGCACTACTGTTGTAAATAAAGGTTATTTGGGTTACCTTAGACTTCATGTCAGCTTCAACAGTTGGCTAATTGGATAGTTGCATGAATGTGAAGGTGTACAGGTGTTCCTAATAAAGGGATGGTGAGTGTATACCCTATTATATTCAGTTATATAGGGTGTAATAGGTCACAAGTCAAGTAAGTGATATTTTGCTGTGTGCTGTGTTGTGGTGTACTGTGGTGCGAGTAGGTGGTAGGGGGGAAGATCACAGAAACAGGGAGACTCGGGGCCTTCATCACCAAAGTTAAAAAAGGAAGCCTGGCAGATGTGGTGGGCCATTTACGAGCAGGTGAGATCACCTCTGCTTTAATCATGTTCATCTATAAGTGTGTGTGAATACTGTGTTATACTCTAGAGCTCATTAAAATGAATATGGGAGATATCATAAGTCATCTTCAGTTTAATCACATGGTTAAATAAGCAACAAGGAGACATTTCTGCAGTACTATTATCAACATCTTTGTGTGAGATTCCTACCATGTTTTGCCCCTGAAAAAAAAAAAAGAAGAAGAGGGGTCTGAATTGATACAAAATTCCATGTTTTGATTTTTCCTTAGTTTATTACACACAGAGCTTTACTCTAAAATGGATTGCATTTTTTCATCAATCTACTGTTAATATTCTATGATAATAAGACTAAGCAGGTTTTCACAACATTTTGTAAATTTATCACAAATAAAAAACAAATGAAACGTTGCACAAATATTCGGCCACTCAAGTAGGCTAAATTAACAGAATGCATTTTCCTGGCTGTATTTTGAGTCATTGTCATTTTAAAAGTTGAAAAACGTTTATGAACTTTAATATGAGGTCATTCTGTTAGAGACCTTGCCAATAGTGCATTACTCCACAAGCACATTTTCCAAGATTGTTTTGGCGATGCTGATGATAACTGGCTACTGGCTTACAAGAGCTGAGATTCTTTTGGACCATTACAAAAGAAGAAAAAAATCACTGTGACTAATTACTTAATCAGCCATTATTATTGTATACTGTGTGGAGTCAGGCAAAATCATAGGTCATGAGTCAGAGAGATTGAGGAACATTTATTAATCATTAGTAACTTTTAGATTTGTCCACATTTATAATTGTTGTATACTTCTCTAATTTGACAATATAGTGTTTTATTGTCTTTAGGAGATGAGGTGCTACAGTGGAATGGTAAATCATTGCCTGGATTAACCACGAAGGAGGTTTACAATATTATCTTGGAGTCGCAAACGGAACCCCAAGTTAAATTAGTCGTTTCAAGGCCCATTGGGTAAGTCTCCATTATCTTCTTAGTATTATTAATGAAATTTTCTTTTTAGAAACAAGTGTTATTTCAGTAACAAATGACCTGAGGATTTGTTTTAGATTCATCTATTCATGAGTGTTTGCTCAGTCTAGCCTATTTCAGCATTATGAACTTCTGCAGTAATTTATGTTTCTATCCTACTTAGTTTCAATCATTAGTCATGATATTGTACTTCACACCATCCTCCTACCTCTTTAAAACCATGTATTCATTGATTTCTCTCCAAATAATTGCATAGGGTGTATAAATCTTAGCAGTAAGTAAAACAAACTCCATGAGATGATTTGATCTCCTGAATCTCTCCCTATTTTTAGTTAGTTTCCTCATAGAAAGCATAGACTCTTAAAGACTGGATTAGTCCATGTGTTTAACAGCTTATCCTACAATATTTATTTTAAACTCTGCCTTTGGTCTTCACAGTTACGTGCGTGTGTGTGTGTGTGTGTGTGTGTGTGTGTGTGTGTGTGTGTGTCTGGGGGGGTGTCTGTGCTTGTTAATGAGTGTGTTTTTCTTTTCTTTTCAGTGATATACCTAGAATACCTGAAACATCACATCCTCCATTAGAATCTAGTGAGTGTTGTTTTAAACACTCTGGCCTGAAATATTTGCTTTTTCCCTACATTCGAGTTAGCATGATGTCAGTTATAATTTTAGTGGCGTCTTTCTTTGTTGTCTTTGTGTCTCTACAGCAGGCTCAAGTTCCTTCGAATCTCAGAAGATGGAGCGACCATCTATATCCGTCATGTCCCCTTCAAGTCCCAGTGGTCTGAGAGACGCTCCTCAGCTGCTCCCTGGACAACTCTCGGTGGATACAATACCAATACAATACCAGCATGATCATACTTCAGTGTTTTAGGTTTGCCTTTTAACAAATTAGCTGTATATAAATAGCTTTGCTTGCGTCTCTTGCAGGTAAAAATGTGGTATGATAAAGTTGGCCATCAGTTGATCGTGAACGTGCTGCAGGCCAAAGACCTGCCCCCCAGACTGGATGGACGACCCAGGAACCCTTACGTCAAAATGTACTTCCTTCCTGATAGAAGGTGCTCAGACTTATATATCTTATACTCTTCCTCAAGAATTAAGACAGGCATTTTACCCCAGATTATGTGTCTTGGCCTGGGAAAACTACAAGCTTTCCTGAATTGGAACATGTTTCTACTTTGCAGAAGTAAAGTTATAGCATTTTAAAATCTGACTATAGCAGCTGCTATATATTGATTTAATTTAACATGTAATAAAATATAACAATAGTAAATATGACACACTTGATCTATGATTGTATGTTTACATTGGAAAACAAGTAATCACTTTGATCATAAGTCGTCCATGTCAGTCTCTCTAGTGTTATTTCCGAAAGTAAATGTCAGTCACAGCATTTTACAAACCTGAGCCTCATCGTCATTCTTGACTGACCGTTTTTACAGCCATGTTTGTTAAACTGGCTCCTTATCTACATAACGAGATAAAGTTGCGGTGTCAAAGTATGTCATAGGCAAAAAAAAATCCATTTGGTCAATGGATTTGGTCAATGGATGGGTTTTTCATCATTTTTGTCTGTCAGAATTTAGCCACAGTGACATCCAGTGGGTTTCTCCAGGCCACCTCATATATATAATCCGAATTTATGTATAGCCAGGCTCTAAATAAGCCTGACTAATTATGCCATTTTTGCGATCATATTGTAAAAGAAAAAAAAAGCTCATATGATCATGGGCAGTAATATTTTCAGCATTTTCATGACCATAGACACAGATAATCTGATGCAGAGTGTGCTTTTGTTTAATGGTGGTGTTACTCATGTATGCGCTTTATATGACATAGTGTTTATACAGAACGAGTGTGGTATTTAATGTGGTGTACAATCAACTGATTGATTCATATTTAGTAGCATTCACATCATGTGAATAAAATTGTTCGGAGCCTAATAATATTGAAGTGACATAAGTAGCATACATTCACCATTCACAAACTCATGTTTTGAGTAATTGTGAGGCTTTGCTTAAAGCCAGAAAATAACCGTTTTGATATTGAGATAGTTTTAGAAAGGGGTGTTGAGGTGGTAACTTTGGTCCAAAGGGGTTGTGTCAATATGCCCATTTCAGTGCAGGTGTGTTTAATTCTGGGCATAAAAAGCCTTATGCCCAACTTAATTTGCAATCTACCTCACTGGTTTTATACGCCGGATTAACATTTAAAGTTTCTTTTCCCCACAACAGTCTATGATTTTGTTATGTATGTGTCTTTTGCTCTTGTTTATCAGTGATAAAAGCAAACGAAGAACGAAGACAGTCAAAAAGACTTTGGAGCCCAAGTGGAACCAGACGTTTGTGTACTCGCATGTGCACCGGCGGGACTTCAGAGAGCACATGCTGGAAATCACAGTGTGGGACCAACCGAAAGTTCAGGATGAGGAAAGCAGTTTCTTGGGAGAGGCAAGTAGAACATGTGTATCCATATCTACACTCTTACTGTGACTTTCCTTATCAACTTCCCTTCATTTTTTTCCACCCCA
This sequence comes from Ictalurus punctatus, assembly GCF_001660625.3. Classification (NCBI taxonomy): domain Eukaryota; kingdom Metazoa; phylum Chordata; class Actinopteri; order Siluriformes; family Ictaluridae; genus Ictalurus; species Ictalurus punctatus. The sequence continues at coordinate 21,178,178 of NC_030418.2, forward strand.
TCGCAGATTCTGATTGAGCTGGAGACCGCTCTGCTGGACGATAAGCCTCACTGGTACAAGCTGCAGACTCATGATGTGTCCTCTATTCCACTGCCCCACCCCTCACCATACCTGCCCAGAAGACACACCCACAGTGACACACCCACTAAAAAGCTGCAGCGTGAGTGGAGGACAAGAAGTCTAACACTGTACTATTAGCGTATGGGAATGTGTGGTATTAGTATATGAAGACAATTGGACTTGAGTTGTATATTTAAAGAGCGTTTGCTACACATCCATGCAGCTTTATCCGTTCTCATCAGAACTACTATAGATGTTCAACATGACTCAGATGACCAACAATAGGCTTCTGTTATCAAGCTGGATATTAATTAATTTATTCATGAATTGTTTAAACACAGTATCTGTTAGACAAGAAATCTGGGATTCATGAAAAAATTTGTATCCTATGCAACATCCTGAGTTTGTGTTTTCATTTACGCATAAGGAGATTCACTCATGTGAACCTCAATGGATATGCTTCAAATTGGCATGAGCTACTAAAAGTCTACACACCCCTGTTAAAACTCCTGTTAGGTCATTGTGATGTAAAAAAATATACGTTAATTCATGTCAGATCTTTTTCCACCTTTAATGCGATATAGCAAGGACACCCCGTCCAGGGTGTCCCCTGCCTTGTGCCCTGAGTCCCCTGGGATAAGACAAGCAGTACAGAAAATGGATGAATGAATGGATGGATGTGATCTAGCAATCATCAAAATTCAAGTGAAAAACAAATGTTTTAGGGGGAAAAAAGAAAAAGAAAAAAGCTGGTTTCATAATGGGGCGTGTGATTGTGCTCAGAATTTGAGCTCATGTTCAAAAGTAAGTGTCATTTGTATAGTGTGTCATACGTCACACTACATACATACTACATACATATAGACACTACATACTGTCATCAGTAAAATGATTCTGATTAACATGAGTATGAAGCATATCATCACTGGCCTACAAAAACATTTACACATTATCTTTTACAATTCAGTAAAAGACTGAAATGTGGCCCATTTTTAAATGGAGTCTTTGGCTAAAACTGTTATGTTTTATAGTGGTCACCAGAGTGAGATATTCAAGCATCGATATTAAAATACCAGTTTAAAACCCCTCTTTATTAAATGTCTTACAGGTGGAATTTGCGGTTGGGCTGTTTCTATTGGCATTCTGCTAAGCAGAAAGAAGCCAAGTAATGGTAGAGAAAGCTTCTGCCAGAAATCTGAAGTACTCTTTAGTGATTGTATTTGTATTAACTTAATTTTGCTAATGCATTCTGGAGAATTTAGTGACCAAACTTTTTGACAGAAGGAAACACAAAAAACTATAAATTCTGCCAAAATGCAGAGGATGAAATACAATACTGCATTAAAGAATCTCACATGACCTGATAAATAACATATTAAAACCTTTCTGCCAAAATCCTCCTTTAAGACAAACTGCATTTGTGTTAACTCTATGAACTATTCAGCCAGATGATCATTTTGAAAAATCTTATGTTCATCAATCATTTGGCCGACTAGTTTATAATAGAATTGTATGCAGAGAATATACTTGCCTTTTATACGTTTATGAATCTCTTTTGTGTTTCTGGTGTAAGTGACAAGTTGGAAACAGATATGCAAATTGATAATCATCTGTTAGTAATTTTTCTTCCATTTAACAAAATCAGTATCACTTATCACGTGCATGTGTTCATATACAGATGTCTCTATTTTATCCATCTGTCTTGTACATATATCAATTTGTCTGTCTCTGTGGTGTCTGTCTGTATATGTGTTTTTGTGTGTGTATGTCTGCACAGGCTCTCAGCGCATCACAGAATCAGATTATGATGATGGTATTGGCGTAGTGGCTGCAGGTGGGTGGGGGGGCATGGCGCCAGTAACCTCTACACTAATACTGTGATTTGTGCAATAGAATATAGAATGAGAGAAGCAACGAGTCAGCAGCTGGCTTTCCTCTTCTTCTGAAAGCGTCTGCTGTTTTTCTGGAGACAATGCAACCTGATAAGTCAGGCCATATCATAGGATTGACATGCGATACCTCATCCCATACATTTCATCCCTCTTTTTTGCAAATACACACTCAACTGTCATTTAACATTAGAGAATTTGTTTGTGGGTCTTCATGGGTAGTTTTGTCTCCAGCGCTTTTCTCTGTAGCCAAGTAGATTAAACTTTAACCACAATGCACAGTGTGTACATGATGACACTAGAGAAAGATGAAAGGAAAAAGAGTGAATAAGAAGTGAGGAAGACTGCTCCTCTCGTCAGGGCTCTCTCATCACTGTGCATGGTGGTGTAGTTTTAGTCTGGATACCCTGCTTTCCTTCTGTTTCGTTCTCCAGCACATCTGTTACGACTGTGAGCTTTGCAAAGCTACAAAGTAGGCATTAAATTGAGTGTATTAAATTGTTTCAAGTCTGTGGCCTTGAGCAAGAGTACTAAAAGTAGTGATTAGGAAGACAGTCCAAATGTAAAGTAAAATTTTATAGTCGTGTTTCTTTAGCCAAGAATATTGAGTTTGTAATTGCTCATAGCTCAGCAGTGTCTGTGTAGTTAGCTAGCGCACGTTTTTCTGAACAAAATAGACATGTGTAAATACAAAGCTAAAAAAAATATTGGAATTTATGCTACACACTGTTTCATGAACAAATGTTGATGCTGGAAAACTAGAGAAAAGAATGAAGCAGGTATCTACTTTATTTTTGCATGAATATTTGAAATGGTATTGAATTGTTCTTGAATATTTGAAAAGGAAAGTAATTTTTTTTCCCACTAGTGCATGTTTTATGTGTTTTTGGGTGCTTACAGCTGCAGAAAGTCGACCAAGAGAAAAGGAGAGGGAACGAGGGAGAGAGCGAGAGAGGGAAAGAGAGAGGGAGAGGGAGCGGATTACACTGGAGGTTCCTGAGCAGCAGAGGTCGACACATCATCGCTCTCGTTCTGTATCACCTCACAGGGAATCAGAGAGCAGGGCAAGATCACGGCCTGCGAATGTCCCCATGCAGAGGTAGGACGGAGCATTTAACGTGCACAAGTAATTCAAATTAATACATTTTACATTTTTCGTTTGCATTTTACTGCAAATGTAAAAGTTTGGTTAAAATCAGATAACAGTAGAATCCAGATACAAAGTTTGTCAAATAATGTATTCTAACATGTTAACAGTAAAAAAAATTCTTAATGATATGAGTTTAAAATCGAATTTTCAGCATGTATAAAATACTCTTTAGTAATCTATGTGCCCACCCTTTGTCTTTATAACCACACTCTCCTTGATATCTGTTATAACTAAGCCAGATGTCATATTCCGCTTTATTCAGGTCAGTTTTGGAGGCCGAGAAATTCATGAGGGGAAAAAAAGATTATATATATCCAAAAGTTTGTGGACACATCCTGATTTAGGCTTTCCACAAGATTTTGAGAGCAGAGTTTACAAGCGCATTAGTGAGGTGAGACAGTGATGGGGTACAGTCTGCATTCTGGTTCATCCCACAGGTGTTCAGTGGGGTTGAAGTCAGGGCTCTGTGCAGGTCACTTGAGTTCTTCCAAACCATCCTTGGCAAACTATGTCTTGTGTACAGGGGCATTATCATGCTGGACCACGTTTGGGCCTCTTAGTTCCAGTGAAGAGAAATTGTAATGCTAAAGCATACAAAGACACAAAGGTGTCCACATACTTTTGGCCATACAATGTTTTTTCTGTTTGGTTCTCTGCTGAACTAAATTGTTTCTTGTTACCAGGTTACATACATTGCTATTAAAATACAATGTAATATATTCTGTAAATACTAATATGTGCAATTACATAATTATAAAAACATCAAATACAGAGACTTACCAGGTTTCTAAATTACTACCCCTTACAAACCCAAACTAAATCAAATTCCCCAGTTATTTCCACCGATCTCCTCTTCAGTTCCTCTTTTTCTGTCTACTGTCTGTTTCTATAAATTCATATAGAAAAGCCCCTGATATTAATTTTTCAGTTTTTCAGAAAGCATGTTGCTGGCAAAATCCTCACATTAAGTTTGGGAAATGGAGATATTATATCCTAGCACTGTTTAGCTAGCTAGTTGTTATACTTGTAGATTAGCAAGAGAAAACTGGTAGCTAATTTTACCTTAGCACAGGAGCAGTGGTAATTTATTGTACAATTTTTGGAGTTTGAGTTTACAACAGTATAACTATTTAAAGTACGACACATACACAGCTTGATATTATGCACCAAACGTTCCATGATATTTCGCTGATTTTGCAGCTACCCCACCTTTTTCATCTTCCATCCCTCTCTCTTCTAATATTTTTTATCTGGTGAGTGATGGAGATGGAGCCAGAGCAATGGGCTTTTTCCCAAGTCAATTAAATGAGTGCCTTTTAAAAGACATAAACAGTTAGCTTGACATCAATGTCATGTCAGTGTGTTGTGTTGCAAGCCAGAACAATGCTACAGAAGCTGGTACATTTTGTCAATTAAAGTGGCCCAGAACTGCTTATCTTCAAAGACAGAGGTCATTTGACTGACATGGAAGATGACAAATCACAGACCTTTTCTGACACAAGATTATCTCCTTTACTCATCATTAAGTAGTTTACACAGGCCTCTTTATTGACTTTTAAAGATAGGATTCTGAAAATATTTCTTTCCAGTGGTTATATCTTTTTTCTGAAAAGCTCATTTGGTCACAAGTTGTTTTCCTTTTTGGAATCTAGCATACGGAAGTGCAGATAGCCAAACAGATTCCACCCTTAAAGATACTAAAAGTTGTGGCCAGAAAAGTGTACAAAAGATATCCAATTGAAGGAGTTTCTGAGACTGAGACTAATCTTTGTTTGTATATCAGTAAAAATATTGGTAGCAACAATTGGGTAGTCCCTTGAGTTTAGTAGGAACATGCCCACTATCATCCATATCCTGATCTACACCCATACTTATAACATACAGGTTTGTAAAAAAGAAAAGAAAAAAAAAGAAAGAAAAAATTTGCTAAAAAAAAAAGTGCTAACATTTGTAAACAAATAACCTGTCTCTCTCTGTTTCTCTACAGGAGTTTGGATGAGGCACAGCATAGCAGCAGGTCTCGTTCACCAACCCGCTACCATGAGCATGGGCATGTACAGGAGAGAGAATATGTGGATGACAGGTAAAGACATGCTTGTGCTTGCATATGAGTACTGTTTCCTTACAGTAGTATTTTCCAGTCTTGGTCATGGAGTACTTCTCTCAATTCTAGCCAATATTTGATCCAGTTAACTAACTAATTAACCATCTTTTGCTGTGTCGATATGGGTGTGTAAGAGCACAGAAAATGCTAAAAGTGCAGCGCAGGAGTACTCGAGGACTAGTGCTGGGAACCACTGTATTATGGGCTAATCTTCTGTGTACATGTTATCAGAATATTAAACATCTTTCAGATACAGTGAGTTTCAGTGCTTCTTCTGAGTTTCTTTATTTGTTATACATTTATCAAGATGGAAACAGCAGGAGCCACTTTTTATTCCCAGTTTGATATTATGAAAGCTTGCCTTTGTCAAAGACCTGTATTTAAATTCACTCTGACTATATTTATTCAACATCCCCCAGAAACTCTTTTTCACTAAAGCCCACATTCATCCTAATCTCACCAGGTTACATGGCTGTTAACGTACTGCTAGTTAATTTTGTCCAGAGAAACATGGGCTATTTTCCTTCGCCTCATTTTCGTGCTGAAGAATTACAGGGCGTGGTATGTTTGAACAGTGCGCCATAAAATGTACACCCCTATCATGTTCATATTACTGTGGTTCAAAAGATAATTACAGTCTGCACCAGGTCCTATTATACCCATGTGCTCTCTTTGTGTTTGCTTGTTTATTGCTTTGTTTGTTTGTTTACCCCCTCATGTGTCACCCATTTCAATGGTAATTGCAGTGAGGTCATCTTGATACACAGATCAATGCGGGGTAGGAGCGCAGAGTGCCTGCACATCACAAGGTAAAAAAAAAAACTGCGCTAGGACTGCTGGATCTTTCTAAGGAGTTAGGATTTTTATTTCCATTTATTATTTTCATCGCTTTAGTTCATGTGTAGAATCAGTCAACTGTGTCTGGATAACATTCTCTTCCCATCGTGAAAAAAAAAAAAACTTTTGATTTACAGTGTTTGTCGTTTGCCTGGCCTTTGAAATGTCTTTGATTTGAATGTATGTATGTGTATGGCATACATGCTGTCATGTTCTTTCCGTATACTGTGTATCTTTCTCAAGTGTTTATATTCAATCTCTCTTGCGCTTCACTCAGTATTATTCAATGCAGTAGCTCAGTGACGGGAGCCATTACCAGTGGAACTTTCCAATCCTCACTGGCACACTGCCCAAAGAAAAAGCCAACAATCATTATAACAGTTTAGTTAACTTCCAAATAATCATCATTTACGTGTTATTACGACACATTTATTTTAATCATTGTGTGACTGATTTCATTACACAGTTCTACTGACTGGCAGGAGCTGGTTCTTAAGCTATGCATGAATTTTTATTTGCTTTTTTTTAACATCCAATTTGTCACTGTCTTTAGTTATTTTTATTTTGTCAACCATTCGCATGCTTTTTCCTTTGTCTGAATCCTCTTAAGTACATCAGCAATAAGTAGAGAACTCAGGATCTCTAATGAAATCATCAGTAGGTAAGCAATAGATCATCCCCATAGCATGGTCAAAATGGACACAGAAGCAGTCCAATTGTGTAAACTATCGTGTAAACTATATACAGTGCCTTGAATTAGCTTTCACCCCTGTAAGATGTTCTGTGTTTTGAAACTGAAACAGACTTAATTGGATTATGCTCACCATGTAGTGTACACACTAATCTGTACACCTTTTCATTCATGCATCAGTGCAATGCATAAAATCATGCAGAAACAGGACAACAGCTTCAGTTAATGTTCACATCGACCATCAGAATGGGAAACATGTGACTCAGTGATTGTGGCATGGTATTTGGGGCTAGGCTGGTTTCAGTATTGCAGAAACTGCTGGACTGCTGGACTTTTCACACACAACAGTCTCTATAGTGTACGCAGAATGGTGCAAAAACCAGTGAGCAGCAGTTCAGTGGGCAGAAACACTTTACTGAGAGATGTCAGCGAATGGCCAGACTGATTCACGCTGATCGAACGGCTATTGTAACTCAAATAACCACAATTTATAACCATGATGTGCAGAAAAGCATCTCAGAATGGACATACATTTAAACCTTGAGAAGGATGGGCTACAACAACAGAAGACCGCATCAGGTTCTACTCCTAGTAGTCAAGAAGAGGAATCTGAGGCTACAGTGGGTACAGGCGCATCAAAACTGGGCAAGATATGAAAAATATTGGTTTGTCTTTTTACAGTTTTCAACTGTCCAGTTTTGGTGGGCCTGTACCCACTGAAGCCTGAAAATCTTGTTCTTGACTGACAGGAATGGAGCATTGCTGCAGATGTAATTGCCAGCAAAGGTTCTACCAAGTACAGCTGAGGCCAAAAAATGACTTACACCTAAGAAAAGGCAGACAGAAGTATGGTAACATTTCCTGTTACCATAGTTTTCCTATGTTAAGTTAATGAGGGGATCTAAGGTAATTTCATAATAATAGATGAGGGTTTTATTTTGGGATTTATTTACTTCAGATTTCAGCTTTTCAGTGGGTCAAGTTTTGCATACACTTTTTTTTTAGTATATAATGGCTTGGCCTTTAATTGGCTGAAATTGAATCAGACTCATTTACATGTTTTTCACAGTACTATGCCAGACATTTTGCCCATTTTTCCTGACAGAACTGGTCTAACTCAGTCAAGTTTGTGGGCCTCCTTGCTCGGACATGGTTTTTCAGTTCAGTCCACAAATTTTCTGTGGGATTTAGGTCAGGGTTTGTGATGGCCACTCTAATACTTCCTCTTTGTTGTCTTTAAGTCATTTTGTTACAACTTTGGACATGTGCCTAGGATCATTGTCCTGCTGGAAGACCCAACTGAAACCAAATTTAAATTTTCTGGCTGATGACTTGAGATTTTGTTTCAGTATTTCTAAATACTCTTCCTTCCTCAAAATGCCATCTATATTTTGAAGTGCAACAGTCCCTTGATGCTGCCACCCTAATGCTTCACAGTCGGGATGGTGTCATTCAGATTAATTACCTTGTTCCTCTGATCATTAGCGCTGATCATTATGGCTAAACATTGCAATTGTTTTTCATCACACCAGAAAAATCCTCCAAAAGACAGGTGATCATCTGTAAACTTCAGTCTGGCTTGTTTATGTAGGTCCTAGAATAGGGGTGTCTTCCTTGCACAACAGGCCAATGATGTGATGTAGGACTTTCTGAGTGGTGGATCTACTGTATATACCTTGGTACGTGATGCCTCCAACTCCTTCACCAGTTTTTAATTGTCTTGAGGTTAAATTGAACCTTTCAGACCAAATTCCATTCATTTCTGGTAGTTAATTTGTGCCTCCTTCCGGAATGATTGCTCCTAAGGAGGAACCAGGGTATTGAGGGAATAAAAAGTCTCTAAAGTTAGGCCCATTTACAGCCACAAGTGCATGCCCAGTTAATTCCTAATTGTGAAAATTGGACTATTACAAGCTTTGAAGTCATTAAATATGTTTCTGGTATCTTCCAGACTGTTTAGAGAGACATTCAATTTGGTGTAGGTGAACTTTTGTCCCAATTGAATTCTTATAGAGTATCTTGAATTAAAACTGTGTGGAATTGACTTTGTTAACATTACGTCTGATGTCAGCAAAGTAAATGCCCTAATTGACTTGCCAAAAGAAATGCATGGTAATATGAAATATGTGGAGTTGTGAACAACTAGCCTAGGTGTATGTAAACTTGTGTACGCTATCTTAACAGTGACAAATACTTATGCAACCAACAAATGTCTCTTTTTTGATTAATTAACTTTTTTGAACTTTCAATCGTTATATATATATTGTATAAATCCAATGGTCAAATCCCCTGTTAAGGCAATTTGAATTCCAGATTGTAACACTACAAAATGTGAAAAAGTTCAAGGGGTGAATACTTATGCACGGTACTGTATAAGCGAGTTAAAACTAAAGGATCATGCCTCTTTTTCAACAGGCTTTATTGCTTCTCCTTTGCTTTGATATGCCACGATGAAGCCCATTCTTTTTTTGGATCTAATATTATTTGCCTGTTCTTTTGCATCTTTTTGTCTTTTTGATGTTCTTACCTTCTCTTCGTTGGATGGCATGTTGTGACCCTAGTGATCTGCAGCCCCCTCTTGACAGGGTTAGAAGTGCTAGTACCAACTGTCTGAGGCCAGATTCAAATTCCAATTCACCCGATCGAGAAAGGTACTCACAAGACCCCATTCACTCTCCCTAAGTTTTGCTGTTTTGACAGATTATTTCTATTTTTCACAGATGTGTGTGCATTACATAGATAATCATCTTTGCGGAGCTGGTTAACCGAACATTTTTATAATTTTTGGTAATTTATAGGTGCTGTTATTTTTCAGTATTACAATATTACAATTAATGAATGTCAGTTTACTGTGTAAAGGTTGTTGTACTGTGTAGAATGTGTTGTGTTTGGTAGTATCAGAGCAGACTTGAGTGTCCCCTGAGTGTTTGTGTATCATTAAATGTTAAATACACCGAGTCCTCGTCTCTGTCCTGACTTGCCCTGTCTCTTTCACATTCTCACCTCCAATCTGTTGGGGTGTGTTGGACACACACTCTTTTAGGAGCACGCAGTCTCTCCCCCGCATCAGACCCACCAGCCCCAGGATCCTAATCCAACACGCCTCCCCTGAGGATGACAGGTACCGACCCTGTCCCCCTGACGCCTCCGCTAACCCTGACTCCTCTCCTCTCCTGTCCTAATTGCCTCTGCCCGAGAGCTTAGCTATGCCCTCACTTCATGTGCCTTCTAGCTAAGCCTCTGCTTTAATCTTTACTGATGTTTGTGCTCTAGATGTATTCTGGTTTTTGTCTAACCTGTGGCTTTTTGATTCACTCTGACCCCAGACCCCAAAGCTGGCTTTGTTGTGAGTGCTGTAGTTTATTAGTGTTAGTTTCTTGTGAGCTTCTTGTCTATACTATTTCCACCTTTTTAATATTGCTGTTTTCATTTATAGTTTAATGCCTTGACCGTGTGTAGATTATGTCTCATCTTTTTTCCCCCCTACAGGTACACTGTAAATTTGCTTTATGTTCACTGTAAATTGGATGTTTTGGTTGTGTCAGCTGCAGTTTTTCTTTTACTTTTCTGTTTAGTGCTACTTTAGATACACTACGTCCAAATGTTTGTGTACAACTGACTATCACACCTGTATGTAGGTCTTTCCCAAACTATTGCCATAAATTTGAAAAAAGCACATAGTTGTATAGGATGTCTTTGTATGGTTGTATTTCACTGGAAGCAAGAGGCCCAAACATGTTCCAGCATGACAGTGCCAGGCCTCCTTGCTTGACATCAGTGCCTGACCTCACTAATGCTCTTGTGACTGAATGAGCGCAAATCCCCACAGCCACAGTCTACAATCTAGTAGAAAGCTGTCCCAGAAGAGTGAAGGTTATTATAATAGAAAGGGTAGGGACTGCGTCTGAAATTGGATGTTCAAAAAGCACATATGAGTGTGATTGGTCAGGTGTGCACAAACTTTTGGCCACATAGTGTTTGATACCACAGAGCTGTTGAATTCTCAATTCTAATTGGCCAGAAGGTGGTGATTTATTTTATGCCACAGCAGCTAGGACTTGAATGGTGGACTACCATTTAAAATGATTTTTAAAATGTGCATAATCATTGAAATTGTGGCCTTTCTATGAGAAGCTAATTATTTAGCATTTTTGGGAAGAGCCTCTACTGTTAGCACTTTGTAACAGTCAGAGGTAAAACTATCATTTTAAATTTTCCACCATGGGAAAGTCTTCAGGATGCAGGATTTGCTGGTTTCTTGGGAACATGACAAGCTGCATTAACTTCAGGAGTGAAAAAAAAGAAGGCTGCTGACAGAATGACTTTATTGTTTATAGCTGCTATAATGTAAATGGTGTAACGTAAACTTGTTTCGCGGAAATTCCACAAGATTAAGTCTAATTAAATTGTTGATTATTTTTTCCATAACAGCATGCTTTATCTTTTATTCCTTATTTAAAAGACCTCAAAACTATCATCTAATTTGACTCATACTACACAATAATCCAAGCTAAACAAGAGAACACATCTGAAAAGTTTTGTCCCTTTTCGGACGCAGTCATGCTCTCTTGTTTGCTGTCAAACAATTGCGCACTGCTGTGTGTGTATGTCTCCTGTCGCAAAATGCGGTGAAAACTCCCACACAACATTAATAGTGTGATTAAGGTGTGTACATGTCAGTAATAGACTTCGATACAGTGACTAAAATAGGAATACTCCACACATCTTAATTCGATTTGTGTTTACTTCGAGTATGACTTTAGTCAGATTAAGGTAATCAAAAATTGCTGTTTACATGGTAGTTTCTTAATCAGAGTATTGTCTTAATATCATATTATTGTTGTCCATGTAAATGTACGGAGTGTTGACCATTTACAGACTTTCATCTGTTTGCAATGAACAACTCAAACAAAAGCAATTGAAATAGTTCAACACATTGAATGCTTCAAGTGGGTTTCCCAAAATGCAACTGAAAATGCAAATTATAATGATTTCTCCAGTCTCAAAATTATTCAACCCTATGAATAGAATCCCTCACAACAGCACTAATATGCAAAACAGGTATTGTCTCAAGCACACCTGATGCAACTAATCAAGGGCTTCATTACTTGCATCAGGTGTGCTTGAGCTAGAACACGTGAAATACCTGAACTTGCTAAAGGTTTGTTGAGTGTACGCTACCTGGACAGGGCAGAAAAAGGAAGCTAACAATGGCTGCAACCAGATTTCTGAGAAGGCAGTTTATGAAAAATCCTCAAGTGACTGCAAAAGACCTGCAGCAAGACTCGGTGGCAACAGGCACTGAGGTTTCAGTGAGCACAGTAAGGCGTGTACTAAACGCCAGAACTCCAAGACGTACACCAGTACTGACGCAAAAGCACAAGAAAAGTCGGCTCAAAACCATATAAATAAGCCACAGAAGTTTGGGGATTCTGTTCTGTGGAGCGATGAAACAAAACTGGAACTTTTCAGCATGAACAATCAGCAGTATGTCTGGAGGAAGAAGAATGAAGAAAGAACACTCTGTCCACAGTCAAGCATGGTGGTGGCTCTGTGATGCTCTGGGGCTGATTTGCATCCTCTGGCACTGGAAACCTGCAGCATGTGGAAGGCGAGATGGATTCATTGAAGTATCAGGAAATCCTAGGAGAAAACGTCATGTTGTCCGTGAGGCAGCTGAAGCTTGGGCATCATTGGACCTTCCAACAGGACAATGATCTCAAGCGTACCTCAAGTACCACCCAGGCTTGGTTGCAGAAGAAGTCCTGGAAGATTCTACAGGGCCATCGCAGTCAACTGACTTCTCTGGTGGGATTTGAAGAAAGCAGTTACAGCATGCAAGCCCAAGAATATTACTGAACTGAAGGCCATTGCTCATGAGGAATGGGCTAAGATTCCTCAGGAATGCTGCCAGAAGCTTGTGTCTCATTTGCAGCAGGTCATAACTGCGAAAGAATGCTCTACTAAGTACTAAAGATGCTTTCCATGAAGGTGCTGAATAATTTTGAAACTGGAGATATCATTATAAGTTGCATTTTCAGTTGAATTTGGGGAAACCACTTGAAATGTTCATAACTGTTTTAATTGCTTTTGTTTGATCTGTTCATTGCAAACAGCTGAGAGTCTGTAAATTTTGACAATAAACCTGACTTGCAATGGGGGTTGAATAATTTTGATTTCAACTGTATATACAACCCCAATTCCAAAAAAGTTGGGACGCTGTTTAAAATGTAAATAAAACCAGAATGCAATAATTTGCATATTTCATAAACTCATGTGTTATTCACAATAGAACATAGAAAACATATTAAATGTTTAAACTGAGGAAATGTGACTGCAACATGTCTCAGAAAAGTTGGAAGGGGGCAATAAAAGGCTGGAAAAGTAAGTGTTACTAAAAAGAAAAAGCTGGAGGTTAATTGGCAACAGGTCAGTAACATGATTGGGTATAAAAAGAGTATCTATGAGAGGCAGAGTTTCTCAGAAGTATAGATGGGATGGAATTTGAATAGAAGCATATGTTGCTTTAAAACCTGTATATACCTTTCAGCATTGATGGTGCCTTTCCAGATGTGCAAGCTGCCTATTCCATAGACATTAATGCACCCCCATACCATCAGAGATGCAGGATTTTGAACTGAGTGCTGATATAAAAGCCGGATGGTCCCTCTCCTCTTTAGTCATCTTTAGTTTTGAGGACGCGGTGCCGCGTCCATGATTTCCAAAAAGAATTTCAAATTTCGATTCGTCTGACCACAGAAAAGTTTTCCACTTTGCCTCAGTCCATTTTAAATGAGCTTTGGCCCAGAGAAGACGGCTGTGTTTCTGGATCATGTTCACATATGGCTTCTTCTTTGCATGATCGAGCTTTAACCAGCATTTGTGGATGGCACGGTGAACTGTGTTCACAGACAATTAGTTCTGGAGGTGTTTCTGAGCCCATGCAGTGATTTCCATCACAGAATCATGCATGTTTTTAATGCAGTGCCAGCTGAGGGCCCAAAGATCACCGGCATGCAATATTGATTTTCACCCTTGTCCCTTGCGCACAGAGATTTCTCCAGATTCTCTGAATCTGTTGATGATATTATGTACTGTAAATGAGATATTCCTGGTCTTCACAATTAAATATTGAGGAACATTATTCTGAAATTTTTCCGCATATTATAGATGCAGTTTTTCACAGATTGCTGAAGCTCTGCCTGACTTTACTTCTAAAAGACTCTGCCTCTATAAGATACTCTTCTTATACCCAATCATGTTACTGACCTATTGCCAATTAACCTCCAGCTGTTTCTTTTTAGTAACACTTACTTTTCCAACCTTTTGTTGACCCAAATTTTTTGAGACGTGTTGTGGCCATCAAATTAAAAATTAACTTTTTTTTTTTTTTTTTCTTCGTAAAATGGTACATTACCTCAGTTTAAACATCTGATATGTTTCATATGTTCTATTGTGAATAACATATGGGTTTATGAAATTTGCAAACTTGCATTCTGTTTTTATGTACATTTTAAAAAATTTTGGAATTGGATCTGATGAGAAATATTAGATAATGTTTCCTGTATTCAAGATTTTCACTTGCTAAGATATTGTTTGTTCTGCACACATTTTCAGACAGATTGTACAGATATCCATAAAGTTGTCCAAAACTTACATTCACAGACTAAACTCCTTACAGTGTATGCTATTATTTGCTTTGTGGATCAATGACCTTATGAGAATTTGACCATCATTTGAAGATATACAGTAGTATATTGCTCCTCATTCCCATTTCATTGCACATTTTGCTTGTCTTTACAATGTAACTTAAAAGAGAAGCCTTGTCTTTCATCCATTCTGTAACAATTTCTGTGGGTCTGTGTCTTTGTCTCTTCATCTCACTGTCATCCACGTGTCTCTGATTTGATCACACGCATCAGCTGGATTTTGGAGCCTATTTTTCCTACTCAGGAGACAGTAAACCACCTCAGTGCAAGGCCCGGGGCACAGAGGTATACTGGCTACACAGAGGAGGATAAACCAGATTACAATTTCATTCCTGATAGAGTCACACACACATGCACACACAGCATTACACACAGAATTTCCTTTCATCATCATCATTTACTCAGTACTTTCCTCTCATCATTTTATTTCTTGTTTTGCTTTAATCATTTACAAATCATAGGCAGCCAAGAATTCTGGACAAGCCTAGCTGTCAGAAACCTGGCAAGAAAAAATCTGACCGTGAGCGGTAAGGAGTCATACAGTACCATACCATATTTTTCATTGCCATCTTATTATTATACAGTACACAATACATTGATACAGAAAGCACTGCTCTCCATTTATTTTGTGTCTGTGTGCAGTTGTTGTTGTACATTAATGGTAAGATCATGGCCTGCTTATTGTGTTCAGTGTTTTTGTGTCAGTCTCTTTGCAAACTGTTCAGTTCAGTTATATTTTAACACAGAGACATTTTCACATAATATATTTGCACAGGAAAAATGTGGTGTACTTCAGAGTTGTATTACTGGTCCTGTTTGTTTCTCATTACTTTCTCATCACTGTCCTTCATGTCATTGATAATCAGTGTATCTGCTTTTAGCTTGTCTGTGCTTTTGCTTTTAGTTTGGTTTAATTTTCTATTTTATCATGTTTTTCTTGCATATTACATGCTTTCCACTATGGTCAGAAGAATACAGTCTATCTCTCGTGTAAAGGGCTTGAGAGAAAAGTGGGTATCCCTGCCTCTACTGGGTAAGGTGACATGATTGGGGTTACAACAACTCTAGATCATAGCCCTAAGTTAGGCAGAGAGAGCTCCCCTAATTGTGAAATATACCCACGCACAAATACATATTTACAACCAGCAGTATTATTTCTGTTTCTGCATTACATAATTTTGCCTTCTGCACTACGGGTCCTATTCCTATTACACCAAAAACTGTCCTGGATTTGTTGCGACAGATTGTGGGTCTTATTATTTTCACTTCTTCCTGTGCTTTCAGTATTTCAGCCATGACAACTCTCGGAGTGAAATTGTGAGCTTTAATAGATGGGGATAGAGTGAAGATAGGTTTTGTCTTGCGGACTAGATCTACTATGCTGCCGCTGAGCGAGTGCGAATACTTGCTCGAAGAAGAGAAGCATGCTGCTGATGCAAAGAAAATAGAAGGAGGAGCTACCCCCCCCCCCTCCCCCCCATACAAAATTTTTGTAGTGCAGGCAAGCCATAGGCGGCAAGTTGGTCAAGATTATAAAGGGTGGACAAGCGTGGCTGATAGGCTATTGCACGGCGTCAAGGGAGCCAATCAGCTCTCAGACAGACTTTCATGGCTGAACTGGGCAAATCTGTCTCTAACACCTTTTCTTCTCCTGCTTATTGTTCTCATTTCCTGTTTACACCTACTGTTAATATATTAAAGGTCCAACTAATTTTAACCTTCATTAAGGATCAAGCAGATATTGGTGCAACATTGACATCATAATATTTATTGTAAAAATGTGCTGTGTAGGCTGTATATAAGAAAATAATTTCTCTAAATGTGAAATTATGTCCTATCAGTTGCTTGTATCCAAAGACATTTTTTTTCTTTTTTTTTTGTTTCTTTTTCCATCATTTCTAGGGTTCATCCACATGCCAGCACGGCATACTCTTCATCGGCAGGAATGTCCTCGTCAGCACGCAGAGGCCGACAGTTACCCCAAGTCCCCGCTAAAAGCAGTAGTGTAGAACAAGGTATAGCACAGTGCCATGCTTCCTGTCCTTTATTTATTTTTGACATTTTATATAAATACAATTCTTGTGACCACAACCTTAAATAAGATAAGATTTCGATGTTGTGTGAATACATAACAGAATTTTAATGACTATAACTGTGTAAGTATTGCATGTAATGTAGAAGCCTGGTCAAATGGTTGTTTTCATGTGTTTGTTTATTTCAGCTCTTGCTTCAGAGGAGCGTACACGACAGATGAAGGTACATTCCTACAGGACACCAGCTCCCTCCAGTACCAGCCAGGACCTGGAGAGGGTGCTCAAGAACAAACGAGAGGTAACCTGTCCTGTCTTTCCCCACTCTGCTGTCAGACCCATCTTTATATGGGTTTTGTCTTCAGTATTTACAAATGCCCATTATATCCCCCTTTTTTCCCCTCTTACCTGTAGTTGAGATTTATATCTTCTGCATCTTTTCTCTCCTCTTACAGCTTTATAAAGACCAGCGACGGAGCTGTGATAATGTATCCCATAAATCCTCAGACAGTGATGTCAGTGACGTGTCAGCCATCTCTCGTGCCAGCAGTGCCTCACGGATCAGTAGCACCAGCTACATGTCCATCCAATCAGAGCGACCCAGGGGTCGCCTCAGGTCAGAAACACACACAAAAAGACTACACAGTAAAAATCTGTCCTTTTTGTTACATTTTTTTTTGTTCTTAATAATTCTTTGGGACCTTTTGGTTCTCTTAACTGCATGCTATGTGGTGGTTACAGATTTTTATGTAAATGTATATTCCTTCATAGTGCATGTGAAACTGAAATATTTATAATTAAAAAAGAAGAAAAAAAGAAAAGCGGTAACACTTTCTATGAAGCCCACAATCAAAATCATCATAACTGTGCTCATATTTTAAAAAAAATAATATTTCCTTCTATGCATTAAACTGTAATGATGCCTCATAAAGTTCTAATAATGTACTATAAATAATTCCATGACAACTTATAATCACGTTGTAAACCAAACGTCACTACACGTTATAATACTATGTGGTGTACTGTACAAACATATATAAAACAATTATAAAACATTATAAACATTTAAAATGTCTTAAATATTAAGGCTGAAACATTATTAGAGCTTTATGGGGCATTATTAAAGTTTAATAAATGTGTACATGGAATCAGTTTCAACTTACAGTACAAAGAATAATAAACACACTTATAATCATTCATGAGCTTCATAGAAAATGTTACCAAATAGCCTTATGTAAATCAGCCAATTTTTATTAATGATCTCTCAATTTTAAGGGACTATAGTACTCTTCTGTCATCCATTAATACGATCCTTCATGGTCTGCCAGGTTGTTAGCTTTTCTTAAGCTTTCCAATGCATGTTGGATGTAATAACCTTTAAACAGAAGCTGACATATTGCACTTTAACCTCATAGTCATAGTTGCAGTTAGTCTGCTGTTACCTACTGTGCTGGAGTACAGACTAAAAGCTGCATCTCCTGTCCATTTACTATGAGTAGATTACTATAAATCGATCATGCCAGAGAGTGTGGAATTACTCAAATTCTTCTCACTTTGTGTATTAGCTGCCATGTTCGCCCATCCAGCCAGAGCATGTTGAAGAGCACGAGTGTGAGCGGTGAAATCTTCACCTTAGAGCGCACAGACGGCAGCCAGTCAGACACGGCTCTGGGAACTCTGGGGACAGGAGGGAAGAAGCGGCGCTCCAGTCTTAGTGCTCGTGTGGTGGCCATTGTGGGTATTCCCTCACGACGCAGTAGGAGCACCTCTCAGCTCAGCCAAACGGGTGCGATACACACACACACACACATACACACCATTATAGCAACTGCTGCTGTCTACAGACACCTTCTTTTTGTTGCTCTGTGCCTCTAAAAGTCGTGCATACCATATATGGCTGATGAGAAAAGTTTTTTGCACTAAAAGTGTGTGGAATCTGTGTACATTCTGTTTAAGAGATTGGTGTAATACAGCAGAGATCAGACATCATTCTTCAACTGGGAATATATTTACATAATTAGAAATTTTGGTAATGCTGGACTTGTCTAGCACCAGACTAATGTCTGATCTGGAAAATGGATCTGTGTGATTGACATGATGTCAAGACCCTGAGCATAGAAATGTGTCCTTAAACTCAATAATCAGAACTAGAAATGAATCAGAATTCTGTAAGTATTTAAATGTTTAAGTAAATTCAATTGACACATTTAATTAAGATGCTTCATACAGTGGTGCTTGAAAGTTTGCGAACCCTTTATAATTTTCTATATTTCTACATAAATAGGACCTAAAACATCATCAGATTTTCACACAAGTCCTAAAAGTAGATAAAGAGAACCCAATTAAACAAATGAGACAGAAATACTGTAGTTGTTCATTATTTATTGCAGAAATTATCCAATATTGCATATCTGTGAGTGGCAAAAATATGTGAACCTTTGCTTTCACTATCTGGTGTGACCCCCATGTGCAGCAATAACTGCAACTAAACGTTTCCGGTAACTGTTGATCAGTCCTGCACATCGGCTTGGAGGAATTTTAGCCCGTTCCTCAGTACAGAACAGCTTCAACTCTGGGATGTTGATGGGTTTCCTCACATGAACTGCTTGCCACAGTTGCCAAAACTTGCAAAAAAAAAAAAAGCAACCACAGCTTCAAAAACAAGCCCAAAACAAGCCCAACATTATTAGAGTATTTACTATCATCAATATTATTTATTATTTGTATTTGATGGCACATGATTCCTGAACAATAGCAACTGCACAGTTAGTTAAAGTGGCAGTAGTAATCTTTATTTCTCTTTAAGTGTCTCTTTCTTTCACTGTCCCTCTCACCCTCTTAATTTCTTACACACTTGCTTTAGTGGCATTTGTCAAATGCCCCATATTCAGTGTCATTACAGTAGATAGGATGTCAGCAGGCTGGATATGGATGTTATGACCTAGAAGCCTGTGAGAGTTGGAGCTGCTGAGAATGGCAACATTTTTTCTGTTAACATTGGCAAGATTCAACTCTGTCAGCTTGAGATGAACCCTGGATCCTAATCAGATGTAATGCAGACAAATTCCTTTGAAGTCAAATCTGATATCTTTTAAAATCCCATATTTTAAGTGCTGTCTATTTGTGGTTTAATAAATGGGTATCAGAGAAAAAAAAAAAGAAAAGAAACAAATTTAAAAAGGAGAAAAAAAATTCTTGGACTGTGTAACTGCCAAGCCCCTGGACAATATCTTAAAAGGCCTATCAGATGATAAATCAGACAGGGTAGCAGAGGTTCTATAAATCAGCATTTTAAAGGGCTGCAGTGGTGTGTAGCAACTGTTCTGCCTCCTGTAGCTTTCCATTGGTTAGTTAGCAGAGAAAATCTTCTATTCTTTCTATATCTTTACATTTTCAATCCAATGCAGAAATAATAGAGAACTAAAAACAGCTATACTACTGGCTGAGTAGTGATTGACAGTTAAGTTACTTGGCTGTATGACTAGATTTCATTCAGTAAAGCGTTGGTGAAATTGACAAATTTTGATTTTCTCATAATTATGTTTTACAGTAAAGGAAGCGTTTAGTGGGTGGCGTGGTGGGTAGTGTTGTCGCGTCTCAGCACCATGGTCCCAGATTTGATCCAGCTCTGTGTGTGTGGAGTTTCTGTTCATGTCATCCACATGTCCATGTGGGTTTCCTCTGGGTTCTCTGGTTTCTTTTCTCTACCCAAAAACATAGCAGTAGGTAGATTGGCTATGATCAATTGCTGCTAGGTGTGAATGTGTACGCATGGTGCATTGCAATGGACTGGCATGCTATTGAGGGTCACACCCAGTGTTCCAAGGATAGGCTCCTGAGCCACCATGACCCTGACCAGGATAAGCAGTTACTGAAAGTGAGTAACTTTTGAGTAATTCGTTTTGTAGGTATTGTTTTTATAGTTCTGTATTTGCCGGGCTTTTTCTTCTTATAAGTAGCGAATGTCATTATCTGCTACCTCCACTCCAAACAGCAAAAACAGGTTTCTGTGAACCTCTCATCAGAACCAGCAGCTGGTGGCACATTTATGTAAGGTAAAAGTATCCTATGGGTCGTGTGTCATACCTCGATTGTATTTAACACCCAGTCAGCACGCCTTTAGGTTCTGGCATTTTCCAGCCATCTGCAATCCATCAAAAGGCCATAAATAGTGAAGACAGCACCCCATGCTATCCAGCAGGAGATGGTTATAGTCAACGTGGAAAAAGCATCTTGTCTCAGACAGCAATATTTCCTCTTGAATGAGTAAGGCCAGCAGTGGGAGCAATATACTTCTTTGACAAAAAGCTGTTATACATTTCTCATTTTCAAACCAATTCTCTGTCAGTGTCCTTTTCATGTGAGAAATTTTTGTCTAGTAATCTGAGTAATGTAAAGTAAATGTTTTCCTGTCTACTATTTCTCTGTAGAAGCAGCAAATAAGAAGACAAAAGGCTCGAGTCAGATCCAGAGGAGTCAGGAGACAGGCATGGCAGTGGAGTATCCCCGCAATGCAATGGCTCGCCAGGCCAGTCGCGAGTCCACTGACGGCAGCATGAACAGTTACAGCTCTGAGGGGAAGTCAGTATCACAACACATGCACACTACAAATTCTCCTCTGATCTCATATTCTCTATGCCAGGGGTTCTTAGAATTTTTGCAGCCTGAAACTGTCAAATTAATTCCACAGACCACCTCCAAACAAAATCTAACTACAGTACTCAAATATTAGGCTCCATATATTAAAGTATACAGTTAAGTTCTTAGCTATTTATTGGAGCCAGAAAGCTTTTTATTCCTGAAGTCAAAATACATTTGATCCACATTGACAGTATTTATAGGTTTTGGAGTTATTGAGGTTTGGATTTAAGGTGTTCAATTTAATTCGTGACAAGTGAAACCCACTAATAACTAGAAGAACTCAAAAATAAGTACACTAATACGTTTGATAATGGTGGGTGTCTGAAGCACCCCCTTTCTATGATTCACAGACCCTTGGGGTCCCTGGAACGCACTCGAAGGACCGCTGCTATGGTTGTTTTTGTTGAAACGGTCAAACAGTACGAATACCTAATGACTTTTTGACCTTGTGTCATACGTGTATCTTGGATCGAACAAGTTGCGTACATCTTTTGGACAGATGTATTGTTCAAAAGATAAGCTCATGGAAAAAGAGCTTAAGGTAGGCTATTTTTGCTCTGATTTGCACACTTAATATGTCCATTGTTTTAGCAGCTCCATTTTTGGAGCCAGATGGTGAGCCTTCCACCCGTCTGATAATTAAAATATCTATCATCTGTGCAGATGGGCCTTAGCATGGATCTAGGCTGAGCACAGAACAGAACAGCTATTGCTCACTGTAGAGTGGCGTGGCCGGTCACACCGACCCTCAGCAATCCAACTCGGAGCCTTGACAAAGGACAAAATTGAAGCGACTGTGTGATTTATAGCTAATTTCACATTGATTTGTATGAAATGGAGATATCACTTAGGCCTCTTATATGGTAGCATGACACTGGTTGGCACTGCACTCAGACATTCCAGTTGGAGTTAGCTCATGGAAATTGTGCTGGTCTCAAAGGAAATATCGCCTGTGTTTGAGGGGCTGCAGCACAGGACATGGTTTACATGCCGCACTTAATACAGGTCTGCTGTTCACAAATGTACAGAGTACAGCGCCCAACTTTTTCAAGTATATATGAGTATATATTTCGAGTGGTATATTCATTAGTGGCGGATATGGAATTACAGTAAATAATTGCTACTAATCTAAGTACTCTCATGATGGAAGCATGCTGTAGGCATATTTATCCTAGACACAAATAATTCTCTTAGCGTCTGTTGATACACAACCGTAATAACTAAAACAGAACAATTTAAAGAACTGTGTGTATGGACATGTTTTTATATCTTGGTAGAATAGGAATATCTGACTGTTTTGACCTTTTGTAGACATTTTTTTCCTTTTCTTTTAAAATAAAAAAACAACTTGTATTATTTACTCAGGTTAAGATTACTGTTAGATTCAGATGTAGGCATATCAATATTTATCTTCCTTAACTTTTATTTGTTTGTGTGTGTGTGTGTGTGTGTGTGTGTGTGTGTGTGTGATAGTCTGATCTTCTCAGGGATGAGGTTGGGAGCTGACAGCCAGTTCAGTGACTTCCTCGATGGCCTTGGACCTGCACAGCTAGTTGGGAGGCAGACCCTAGCAACACCGTCTATGGGTTAGTGTTCGTTCCAGGGTTTTGACTCAAATTTAGTTTGAATTAATTTGAATAAATGAATTGAATAAACCTGGATAAAGTAAACTTGAAAAAGTAATTACTTTCTGCCAATCGCACTACTTGAGTTCCAAAAAGGTAGAAAGATCCTCATGTCAGTTCATGTGTGCTTCAGGAGATGTTCAGATCGGCTTAATGGATAAAAAGGGGCAGTTGGAGGTGGAGGTGATCAGGGCACGTGGCCTTACCCACAAACCAGGATCCAAATCGCTGCCAGGTAAAAGTGTTCTCATACTGTTTTTGACTCAGATTAACAGTGTGTTAGAGTGGTGGCCAGCTTGTAAACTTTTACAGCACCACAAAGAGTGTTGTTTTATTCTTTTTTTTTTTTTTTTTAACTGATTTGATGATAGTGTTTGCTGTCCACAGCTCCATATGTCAAGGTCTACTTGCTGGATAATGGAGCATGCAAAGCCAAAAAGAAAACCAAGATTGCACGAAAAACACTTGACCCATTGTATCAGCAGCCACTGTTGTTTGAGGAGAGTCCGCAGGGTAAAGTTTTGCAGGTAAGAAACAGAGGTAGAATGTATATGTATGATCCTATCTGTCCGTTCTTACTTGGTTTTTGGTTTGTGTACAAGTTTAAAATTGTGTGAGTTGTGTTTTCCCTGACAGGTAATAGTGTGGGGTGACTATGGACGCATGGACCACAAATGCTTTATGGGAGTTGCACAGATCCTTTTAGAAGAGCTGGACCTTTCTAGTACAGTGATTGGCTGGTATAAACTGTTTCCCCCATCCTCATTGGTGGACCCAACGCTAGCTCCTCTCACTCGACGTGCTTCCCAGTCATCACTCGATTCAGGGCCAACAGGCGTCAGGACCTAGTGAACAGGAGAGAGGACATGAGATAAAACATGCCCGAATAGAGTAAAGGCCCATGGCAAAAAAAATACAGCGCCAGAGGGGCAGCCAGGCAGACGGACAGAATCATGATCAAAGCTTAGCTGGAGCCTGACAATCACTTCTCCTCTCTTTTATTTTTGGCCTTTGGATTGCTGAGATTTCCCTTGATCCACTCCGATCCTTACTGCATGTTCTGTTTGTTTTAGCCATGTTGCTGAGATGATGAGCGAGCCCAAATTAAAAGAGGGAATGAGAAGCAGCTGAAAGCAATCCGCTGTGGCTGACAGAGAGAGAGAGAGAGAGAGAGAGAGAGAGAGAGAGAGAGAGAGAGGAGCCAACCATGGTGCTGGTTGCCTGAGTGCTTCTTGCCAATCAGTAACATTTAGGAGCAGTTTTCTAACCATATAAGGAATGTGTGAGAGTATGCGAGGCAGAGGTGCAATGGTGGATCAGTGAGAGTGAAGACAACGCTGCCCCTCCCTTGGCCTAATTGTACAGGAAGCCTCTCTGTTAAAGAGAGGCCTGAGGTCAGGGGTTAAAGGGCAAAGTTAGTCTTCTCAGAGTCTTTCCTCCTCCTCACGAACGCTGAGTGCGGGGCCTCTGCTCACGTCAGTGTGCCACTGACTCAGATCAGGTGTGTGTGAGAGGGGAGGCCAACTTGAAAACCTTTGTCTGTTTACAGCAGTTACGACTGACTGCTTTGCCTTTTTTTTTTTTACTTTCTCATGTATTTGATACACAGACACACCTTGTAGAATGTGAACACATGGCTCATTCTGACAGTGTCGTATAAGCTTAAAGGAAGATGCAGAACCACACGCAATAGAACACTGGGAGTGGGGTTTATTTCAGCCTGGCCAGGAGATTAAATGAATGGCCAACTGACGTAAATACATTAATACATTTGGCCTCCCAGGTAACTGGCCCTCAGATATACTTTGAGCTCTTGAAAGAAAATAGAGAACTGGTCACTATGGACAGGCACCGTGCACATAGGTAACAGCCAGTCACTTTAATTGACTTAGTATATTCTGTTTTTGGACCTGCCCATAACTGAATTTCTATCCAAGTAGAGTTATTTTGAAGCAAGCACAAATGCTTGATTTTTTTAAACAAAATTTTAAAGAAGATTATAACCGCCCAAATTATCATAAGCTATTTTTGCATTTTTTTTTTATTTTGTGGTAGCTTAAGTTATATATATATATAAAACAAATTAATAAAGAAACTAAGTTCCCTTCCCGAGCATCTGGACAAAGGCGATAGTAAGTGACAGGTGGTGTAGGAGATGGCCTGAGATGGTGACCTCCCAAAATTTGCCACCTTCTCTTCCCAACATGGGTAACAGCATGACTCTGGAACCGTTCCAAGCTGCATGCACATTTTGTAAAACAAGACAGATGAGAAAAAAGAGACTAAAATAAATGTGTGTTAGTTCCACATACTGTAGGCCAGCTTGTATGTTGCATGTACTTGTACAGTTTGCTCGTACTTGATATTAATAGATTAACCAATAAAATGAAGCCATTCATTCCATGTGTGGGCATTTGGCCAAGTTCAGCCATGCACACAGCCCTCATTTTGGGGCAGAATGTCTATGAGGAGTTTTTGAATTGTTTTCTTTCTTTTTTTTTTTTTTTAACCCTATGGATAAATAAGTTCTGTACAGTAGTACTGAGCAAACACGAGGCCCTCATTTTTTACTGAAGATGTTGGTGTTCTCTGTAGTCTACTACTGTGGGGCTAGAACTGAGCTAGATAACGTGTATAAAACCAGAGCTATCTATAAATGGAAAATGATTATTATATATGATAATTAGATAATTAAAACAGCATATATATATATATATATATATATATATATATATATATATATATATATATATATATATATGTGTGTGTGTGTATGTGTGTATATATATATATATATATATATATATATATATATATATATATATATATATATATATACACACACACACATATATATATATATATATATAAACAGAAACAACCATGCACATACTGTAAATATGAGTCTGCTTTGAGGTTTTCTTATATTTACAAAGTGGCCCAGTTGAAATAGATTAATGCTCTGTCTCCTGGCTCCATTGAATGGAACAAAGGCTGAGAAATGACACCTCCAGAGTATCCGGTTCTTTCAGATATATGTGGCTATAAAATAATCACTATAATTGGGACCTCTGCTTATCTGTTACAGCATTAGAACAAAGTCCATGAGATCCTGTTTTGATAAATAAAAAAAGGTTTACTTTTCATGTCCATTATGGCAGACTTCTTTCCTTTGTCAGTATTACTCAAGGATACTGATTGTTTACAATTCATGTGTCCCACTGAAACAGAATAGAAAGTATTCACTGCAACATTTCTTGTTTGTATAACAGATGTTACTCAAATGATGTGTATGTTTTATATTCAAGAGTTCATTTTTATTATTTACAAATAAAAGACTGTGTGGAAAAAGAACAGTGGCTCTGCAAACGTTGCGTATGTTTACACTACAACACTGAACAGTGTTTAGAAACTGTTCATTTCTGTCACTTCTTTAACTTGACCAAATGTCCTTGACATTTGAATGACCAAATGTTTTTGGCAGGCCTCTACTGTCCTTTTAAAAATACACGTAAGCGTTTGTGTTTCTTTAAGATTTTTAAACATAAAATCAAGTAATCTGTAAAAATATCTAACAGCAGCTAAAAGCTTTCTTCAATAAGGTTTTGTAGAAATGACATGGGCATGGCAGTGGAAGTTCAGAGCCAGATATAGAGCCAAAAGTATTTGAACACCTGACCATAACACCCATATGTGGGCCTTCTCCAAACTGTTGCCACAAAACTGGAAGCACACAATTGTATAGGATTTCTTTGTATGCTGTAACATTCCACTTTTTTCACTGGAAGTAAAAGGCCCAAAACTGTTCCAGCAAGACAATACCCCTGTAAACAAAGTGAGACCCATGAAGACATGGTTTGCCAAGACTTTGAGAGGAAGAACTCAAGAGCCTTGGCCTCAACTCCACTGAACACCTTTGGGATGAATTGGAATGATGGATAAGCACCAGTCCTCCTTGCCCAACATCAGTGCCTGCCCTATTGCATGCTTGTTGAATGTTGTGCTGAATGGGCACAAATATGAGCCTGTGCTACAGTCATGTTCTAAAATCAAGTGGAAAGCCTTCCCAGAAGAGTGGAGGTTGTTATAGCAGCAAAGGGGGACCAACTCAATTTTAATGCCCATGGTTTTGAAATGCAGTGTTCAACACTCAGGTGTCCATAGTGTTTCAATTGGTAATGATCCAACAATTTACTAAATTGACTTAGTAAATTGTTGGATCACCACCATCCACCAGAACAGTGTCAATGCACCTCCACAAGTCCCTGGAATTGTACTGGAGGGGTGAACACCATTCTTTCAAAAGATAATTCTTCAGTTAGTGTTTTGATGAAGGTGGTTTGATGAATCTCCAATAAGTGTTCCGTTGGGCTGAAATCTGATGACTGGGTAAAGTGTAGCATATCTTTTACTAGTCAGTGAGCCCTCATGCCCTGTGGATGGAGACATTGTCTGAAAGAAACTACTGCCATCAGTATAGAAATATTTCATCAATAGGTTAAAGATGAATATTCAGGAAAACATTATAATCAGATGCCGTGATGTGCCTCTCTAAGAGGACAAGTGGACACAAACCATGTCAGCAGGGGTCAAACTTTTAGGTCTTCATGGAACAGATAACCAGCTTCAAAAACTCTTAACAGGATGATAGATGCTTTGGAAGTCTTAAAAAATAGATGTTAGGGTTTATCTTCATGTACACTGTGTTGCACTGAGGTCATTATAGAAGAAAAAAGAAATTAAAGGACACATCCATGGTCAGCTGTTCAAACTGACCATTTAAATGACAACTACAGCTTGTGCAGAGCTTTGCACTACTATTCAGACGTGATCATATCAGTGTGTCACACACATAAAGCAGTAAAAGAACATGCTACTAGCAAGATACTTGAGTATTTTAGAGAATATATTAGGGTATAATTACTATTATAGATAAGATTATAATACAGATATCACGCTCACTGTAAATAGGGCTAAATATATATTTAGAAGTTACTATGATGAGCATAGTAGGGGCAGTGGTGGCTTGATGTTTAAGGCTCTGGGTTACTGCTTGGAAGGTCAGGGGTTCAAGCCCCAGCACTGCCAAGCTGCCACGCTTGGGCCCTTGAGCAAGGCCCTTAACCCTCCCTGCTCCACGGGTGCTACATCATGGCTGACCATGTGCTCTGACCCCAGCTTCCTTACATGCTGGGGTATGTGAAGGAAAGATTTTTACTGTGCTGTAATGTATATGTGTATGTGACCAATAAAGACTCATTATATACGCACTCACCGGCCATTTTAATAGAAACACCTGTACACCTGTTCATTCATGTAGTTGTGCAATCAGCCAATCATGTGGCAGCAGTGCAATGCATAAAATCATGCAGATAGAGGTCAATAGCTTCAGTTAAGGTTCATATCAAATATCTAAATGGGAATATTTTAGGAATTGCTGATCTCCTGGGATTTCCATGGACAAGAGTCTTCAAAGTTTACAAAGAATGGTGTGAAACAAACAAACAAACAAACAAACAAAAGAAGTCTATGGTAACTTCAATAACTACCCTATGCACCCATGGTGAGCAGAAAAATATCTCAGAACGCACAAAACATTGAACCTTGAGGAGGATGTGCTACAACAGCAGAAGGCCACATTACGTTAGGTTCCTGTCAGCCAAGAAGTGGGTACAGGTTCACTGAATCTGGACAGCTGAAAATCAGAAAAAAAGACGAGTTGAAATCAACCAACTAATCACTGCGATCACGTTTCCCACATTCTGATGTTTGATGCAGACATTAATTGAAGCTCTTGACCTGTATTTGCATTTTATTTATTGCACTGCTGTCACATGCTAATTGCATGAATGAGCAGGATTACAGGTATTCCTAATAAAATGGTTGGTGAGTGTAAAGAAGAGCTAAAACCAAATTTAAACAGTTTATCCTTCATCTAATAGCACTAGAGGTTCATGGCCTAATGAAATTTTTTACTTTCTCATATAAGACAAGATAAGTTCAGCGATTAGAAGCAGTAGACTATCAGAACCATTTTTTTGTGCTTTAAATGTAACCACCCTGATGGAGCGCAGACTTTTTATGCTTATAAACACAAGTGACTTCTGCCTTCAGTCAATTCAAGGGCTTTTTTTTAGTTTGAGTTCACTAAAATATTAAAGTAAATGTATTAAGGGATTTTAAATACATGTCTTTCAAAAACTTATTACTTAAGTAATAAGTGATAAGTTAATTACTGATTTGATAATTTGTAATAGGCTAGAATGTGAATTCATGTGATTTATTTACATTTTTTGAAATTTTGTAACTATAACTAAGAATGCATTTATTATCAAATAATAACTGTTTTTATTTGTAAAACTTTTCTTTTTATTTCATAGTATTGTGAGTGTGATAAATTAATATGCATCAGTTTTCAACAACCCAAAGCCCCCACCATGTGGACACAGTGTGTATTACACATCTTATTAATAATCCATCTAGTCAACTGCTGATCTAGTCATTTGTATTCACTGAAGATGTAAAAACAACAACAAAGCGACTCAGTTCTAATTGGAGAGGTCTTTTTGCTATCTGATGAAACTGCTAATTCAAACAATGAATATTTAAACCTGAAATACCCCAAGTTTACACCATATTAATTTTAAATCTTATATGCAATTTCAATTCTATAGCTAATGAATATTTAATGCAGATTAACTTGTCTTCTAATGAATTATATTTTATTATTTATTTTTTTAAAATTTGATCATTTTCTCCACAATTTGATGACCTGACAATTCCCACCCAAAAGCTAGCTCACTATTGTACGACAGCTACCAACTGGGGAAGGTGAGGACTAAGACTCGTCTAAGACTCCACATCTTTTCAACGCTGCACCACAGGACAGTTGAACACACTTGGAGGAAAGTACAATCTACCACTCTTAAATATACATGAGTTTATAGACCCTCACAGTTGGCTCGTTTCTTTGTGAGTGACAGTAAGGGTAATGCCATCCCTCCCACCCAGAGAGCACGGCCAATATTTGCTAACGTTGCTCCTGACCACCATTGGCTGTGGCACAGTCCGGATTCATACTTGTGATCTCCTGACAATAAGACAAATGTTTTTATACTTTTAATAGCATTATTTGCCTTACATGATTAATACCACTCCTCTACAGTAACATGATTTCATATTGTGTAGTTTATTTTTTATGTATTTTTTATATTTAAAAATTCCTACCATTTTTGGCCTGCTGAGATATTTCCCATATGTTCCCACAGATCAGCTAAAATCATTTCCTAGTGAGGTAGTATGTCAACTGCTGAGCACACAATATCAGATTAGGTCACTCAGCTCTTGTTGATGGATTTCCCCAAGGCTTCTTCACCCTCAGAGGAGTTGTATGTACTACTTTGGAGAAACATATACAAAAGAACAGTTTTTAAACTACTCACCTGACTTGTTCATTTAAAAAAAAAAAAAAAAAAAAAAAAAAAAAAATTTAGCCGGCCCACCTGTCCTAACATTTGTTACATTTACATTTGTTGTTTGTCACATAAAATCTACCATTTTTGTTCCTGTTTACGTTGAACAGAAAGCAGTACTGAAACTATCTGTCAGCTGATCGGTATTTAGTAGTGATAGAGAATGAACTCAGGTGTAATTCCCAGAAGATGGTTGGCAGCGACTGTGCTTTTGTCTGCTTTTAAGCTGTGTGGGAATTGAAAGCAAGGTTGTGAAAAGATTTCTAACATTTTTAACCAGGTGGTGATTTATGTTAAGATGTACAAATATGCAAAAAAAAATAAATTTTTTTTAAAAAAAATAATAATAAAAAAAAGCATACAGGTTCCAGAGCTCCATTCCTCAAATGAATATAGTGCTAATATTTTGGGACTCATTATTCATACTCCACTGGCTTGATCCTGATGGCCATTTAATCTGTGCACTATTTCAATGACTAGAATTGTTACCCAAATGATCTGGCCTCTCAGCACCATGTCATTTGCATATTCTGCAGAAATCTGTTTCAGGGTGATGGACTCGGAGGATGTGGCATGGACGTAGATCACCCAATCATAATTGCCACCAGCAATTGCTTAATAGCCATAGAAGCATTAAGTCCTTTTAAATATCAAACTGTAATGACAAGCTCATGCCACTAGAGTGTGTATTCCTGTAAACTGTGTGCAACATTTTCAGTGCATGCACTGGCATAGTCCTCTGTCAGGAAGCTGCCAGAGAAATACAATCATGATCTCACACTCTTCTTAACTACAACTACTGAGATGCACAGTATATTTCATTTGTGGTTAATTTTGTATGCACAAGTGTATTTGTACTTGGCTTTTCCGTCTTACACTATTGTCTATGAAAGAGCATGAAGAACACCATGAGCATGAAAGAACACCATGCAGTTTAAAAGCTCATTATTAACTTTATTTATTTATTTTAAATGTTGGCATACTTAGAGTGTATATGTGTGTAATAACTCATGTGAGTGATCACTTTTGTGCGGGTCTGTTTTGTACATATAATCTATAATAAGCATATAATGAGCATGTTGCTTTGCTAATTATAAGCTGTTGTAAAGATAGGCACAACAGTCCAGTCATGCCTTAACTTTGTGTATCTCTAAATACTTGAAGTACAGTAAGTAATTAATAAAGATTTTACCTTGTTACGTTTTTTAAATTGCTGCAGTTCTGTCCCCATTTTACCCATATGTATTTTATAAGTGAAACTCTTTTATTTGATTCTCAATCATTTGATTTACTCAATCATTTTTTACATTATTTGTATAAATTAAAATATTCAATATAAAATAATTCATTATAGTTTAATTATTAGTTATTGGTATGTACTTTAAATTTTTCCATGTTAGGCTTTTCTGGACAAAGGTAGCAAAGAGGAATCTGCTTTAAATTAGATGTATACAGATGTTTAAATGGTCCACAATCAGTGCTTAAAAACCATATCTGCACTTGTAAGGGGGACAGGACTATTCAACTAATTTTCCAAATACAGTGCTATGACAAAGTATTTGTCCCATCCTGATTTCTTCTGTTTCTGTGTATATTTCATACTAAAAAGTTTCAGAAATTAAAACAGAATCCAAGACAAAACAAAGGCAACCTGAGTAAACACAAAATACAGTTTTTAAATGATAGTTATTTATTGAAGCAAAATATGTATCCAATGTGAAAATGTTTTTGATAACTGCCCAAATCGATGAAACTGCATTCATAATGGGGTTCAGCTGGACTAGACGCAAACAGGTCTGATTACTGCAAACCCTGTTCAATCAAATCAACACTGAAATAGAACTTTTTCAACAGCATGAAGTTGGTTAAAAGGTCTTACCCAGTAACACACTATGCCAAAATTGAAAGAAATTCCAGAAATGATGAGGAAGAAGGTGATCAGTCTGGGAAGGGTTACAAAACTATTTCAAAGGCTCTGGGACTCCAAAGAACCACAGTGAGAGACACTATCTCCAAATGGAAAAACTCAGCACAGTAGTGAAACTTCCCTCCAAGAGCACAGCAATGACTCATTCAGCAAGTCACAAAAGAGCCACGGACAACATCAAAAGGAACTACAGGCCTCTTTTGCACCAATAAAAGTCACTGTTTATGACTCTTCTATCACAAAGACACTGAGCAAAAATGGCATCCATGGAAAAGTGTTGAGGTGAAAACCACTGCTAACAAAGAAGAACGTTAAGGCTCGTCTGAATTTTGCCAAAACACACTTTGATGATCCTCAAAGACTGTGAGAGAATGTTCTGTCAAAAATGGAACTGTTTGGAAGACAGGGTCCCATCACATCTGGCATAAACCAAATGCAGAATTCTACAAAATGAACATCATACCTACAGTCAAGCATGGTGGTGGAAGTGTGATGGTGTGGGGTTGCTTTACTGCTTCAGGACCTGGGCAACTTGCAGTAATCGAGGTAAACATGAATTCTGCTCTCTACCAGAAAATCCTAAAGGAGAATGTCAATGTAAATTGAAACTCCATCCCAACTGGGTTATGCAGCGCAACAGTGATCCAAAGCATAGGAGTAAATCCTCGTCCTAGAAGTAAGTGAAAGAATGATCTCCAGTTATCAGAAGCGTTTTGTTGCAGTTATTGCTGCTAAAGGTGGCACAACCTGATTAAAGTTTAAGGGGGCAATTAGTTTTTCACATGGGTGATAGGTGTTGGATTATTTTTTGCTTCAAAAAAAATAAAAATAAATAAACTGTTATGTGTTTACTCAGGTTGCCTTTGTTTTATGTTGTACAGTATTTCGTTTGAAGATCTAAAACTATTTAGTATGAAATATAGGCCTACACAAAAACAGAAGATATCAGGATGGAAGCAAATACTTTTTCACAGCACTGTAGATGTTTTAGTGGTTTAATGTTTAAACTTAGGTGAAAGACAGGAGTATCTGACTGTTTTGACCTCATGTGGACATTCGGCTGTTTAAAAAAAACAACAACAACAGAGTGGGCATAAAATTCATTAGCTGTATTAATAACTGCCAGTGGAAATACCTCACAAAGATAGTTGCAGTAGCTAGCAGCTCTGTGTGCGTGTGTGTGTGTGTGTGTGTACTGTACAGTACTGTACTGTCACGTGGTTGGCGTGACAGGCGCTCAGCTCCCCGCGTGCAGGAATGGCGAGCGCGCGACTGTCCTTCGGCGGTGGCGGAATCAGAGCTTGATTATTAAAATCACTCACGGGTTAAAAGCTGACAGACAAAAAAAAAAGGACAGGAAACATACGAAAAATGACTCCTCTCTTAATATGGAGGAATCTTGTTAATTTGTGCGCCTTGTAATGTAGCCCAAAGTCGTCCTCTGTGAGAAACCCGCTCCTCTACAGTGAGTAAATATGAACCAGTAACTCATTAAAGCTAACCGGCTAACCGCTTGTTTCAGCCCTTCTCCTGACTTTCTTGTGAACTATATGAAGCCTTGTTTATGAACTAATTAGCTGTTATAACAGTATATGAGTGTATTACCTAGCGTAAATATTAGGACTTTATAGTACGCTATTAGTTTCCCCTTAGTTTTAGATTTATTGTTTAATTCGTCGAGCACTTGGCCAGTTATTTAGTTAATGTTTTCCTTCAGAGAGAGAGAGAGAGAGAGAGAGAGAGAGAGCCTCGGCTCTGCTCTCCGTATACGGCCCTCTCCCTCTGCTTTAACACTGACATAAATGGACATTTACAGGACGAGTCGATCTGAGGTGGCAAAAACACTCTGGAACGTGATATTTCGTTAAATATCTGTGAATGACGCCCTACCTCATTTCTTGCGTAAATTACGGGAGATGACAGAAGCGCCGTCTGCGTTGTGGCGAAGCTTCATAACGGATTCAGCTGCACTGAAGTGTCTCACACACGCCGGTAGACTGAGAGCTGAAGCCGTTCCGCGCGCGCGCACGTGTGCGCGTGTGTGTGTGTGTTTCTGGGCTTGAGTAAAAGAGCGTATCTTTCACACTCAGGGACAGAGGGAGGGGAACGAGAAGCTTACGTTGGTGTCGGCAGGTGCCCTCCCCTCATCAGATTTCTACCCCTGACATGGTGACACTTCTTCAGAAGTCCGGGTTCGAGGCGGCTCGTGCACACAAAGCGAGAGAGCAGCGCGGATGCTCGCCACTTGTAAGCAGGTGAAACGCATCAGACGAAGACCCTCGTTGTATCCGGTGAGCTCTAATAAAGACAAACCCCGCTGATGAGAATTTGAACATTGTGACCGAAGCTCTAGTTAAAGTTTCTCCGTCGCACTTGACTTTATATGCGCGCCTTGCCGGTGCCAAGCGCGCGTGTCCAGCCGGCGCTGGCGATGCAATGCCGCGCGACCACGGCGGCGACGAAAGCACCTCTGGGCTCTGGATGAAAACGTCTCCGGGGCGCCGGGCCGAGAACTACGGCCTGAAGGATGTGGAGGGCGGACGCGGGGGGATGAGCAGCGCCGAGAGTGCGAGGAGAGCCCGCGGCGCCCGCCTCAGTCTGCTCGGCAAGCCGCTGGCGTACGGCGCGCAGAGCGGCCGGCGGAACGTGCGCTACCGGAAGCTGCAGAACTACCTATACAACGTGCTGGAGAGACCGCGCGCCTGGGCCTTCGTCTACCACGCGTTCGTGTGAGTGCTCTCTCTCTCTCTCTACGCTATCATTCCCCATGTGTTGCACAGCATGCATCTGTTTAGCTCTCACCTGTTGATTTAACGCGCACAGATTTACATCACGATAAAATATTAATTTTTATCTTTTATGTCTCCTGTAATGTGACATTGGACGTTATTGCATTCATTTTAGGACTTCCCTCACTCTTACTTGACACAAGTTAATATGCGCACAATGTTAATGTTAATTGAGGCTTTGGATATTATTCCCACCAGACATTTCTATATATTTGTGGAGATAATGTGAAAGATTTTCATTTGTAGTGATAAATGCTGCACTGTTTCATTTCAGCGCAGCAGCTGTGATAGGGAGTTTACTACACTTGTTCTGGACCCAAGCAACATAAGTGACAGAGTGGCCAGTCCAAATGCAAAATATGTTAGGAGGACTTGTGTTTCATGTCCTTATCAACACTTTCAAAAGGTTTTGAGTATTGGAGTATAGGACACTCACTTGTCTAAAAAAAACAAACAAACAAAAAACAAGTTTTGTTTATGGTTTGATTTCCGTTTTGATCCACTTATTATTTGGTTCATTTTATGTCATGAACATGTGAGATGACTGAGCACACAGATTCTGCCTTGAACGTAAGACTTGTGGTATCGGTTGATACTCAGCACTCTGATATCATCGATATCCAATGCTCACACACCAAAATAATACCGGCGTTCATTTCATTCCCGCGTAGCACGCATAAACACTAGGAAAGGTAATTCGGTACTCAGGATATTGCTGTTTAGTGAAACCTTTTCTCCACTGGTTGCTAAATGTTTTGACTTTGTGCAAACGTCGTTTTAAGAGAGCTCTTCAAGCTGCTGTGTAATGTGAGCAGGGGAGGCGAGCTGTCACTTGGCTGGTATGATTGGGGCGCTGAGAGGGGTTGCAAGGCAGGATGTTGTTGTTTTATTTGTGCAGACAGCACAGCAGAGGTTACAGAGGTTAAGTTGTTACATCTGCAGAGACCACATCGTCCCACAGCAGTTAGAACATCACACTTTTATCACAGATTTAACTGACCAAGAAAAACAAAGATGCAGAGGATTCTCAGTCTAGAGAGCTCATCCATATAAAGCTGCATTAAGTGTTAAAACTACAGTGATGCTTTGGGTGCTTTATTAGAGATGACAGTATTGGGCTGTTTTTGAAAAAGAGAAGTTTTATAGTGGTGCTAGTGAAGCTTGATTTTGTTATAAGGCGCTGAGGCAGTTGGATAATTGTTTGAGAATCATGGGACATGAGATGGGAAACCAGTCACAAAGACAGAAGTGACATTCCTTTCATCAGGGGCAGGTCCACTCTTTGGAGCATGTTGGCACCAAAATATAACAACTTGCTGTATGTTATTCACTGAATAGAGCTGTTTTTTTTTTTTCCTTCATCAGGTGAAACATTTAGCAGCTAAAC
Organism: Ictalurus punctatus; assembly: GCF_001660625.3. NCBI lineage: Eukaryota > Metazoa > Chordata > Actinopteri > Siluriformes > Ictaluridae > Ictalurus > Ictalurus punctatus. Next base: position 21,214,489 of record NC_030418.2, read on the forward strand.
ACAAGTACTTTGTACATTTTAGTTCTAACCTTGTCTGGTTTTAATGTACAGTTTTATTGTAGGTATTACTGCCTGCTTTTATATCCACTATTTAATATCTAGGCTTGCTGAATACTGCTGTTTAAAAAAAAAAAAAAAAAAAAAATTATAAAGAATTTTTTGGTCCTTATTCTATTATGTGAAAATGTACAAATGTGCAAAGACATTTATTTGTGTGTTGCAACAAGATGACATTAACAATAGAGATGTTGTTTTGCTACTGAAAATGAAGATAGCGTTGTTTAAAATCTGTTCTTACCCAGCAGTAATCTAAAAACTACTTGATTGTGAAAGGCACATGAACCTCACCAAGGAACTGAAACTAGACAAACCAAATTAGCTATGTGAGAACAAATTCACCGTAGTTTGTCTCAGCATGATGATGTGAAGAGTATATTAGTATTAATTTTATCTGTTGAATTGAAATTTCCATGCATTGGCTGTTGATATAAGTCACTACAGTGCACCGCTACATTAACACCAGTACACCTGCTTCATGCACGTATACACGAGAATATTTCCACAGTTGGTTATGATATGTGCAGGAATTTCTCTTATTAGAGCCAAGTGTCTTATCAGTCACTCTTGCGCACTGAGGCTAGCAATCATGCTGTGTTGAACAAAGGCTGGTGGCCTTCTTTTATAATATTCTTTTATAATATTCATGCCACTTCTTTAGTCCTGTCATTTTACTTGCTGTAAACAAATCATCCCCATAATACACCACTTGACTGACATGACAACAATGAGGGAGATGAAAAGGTCTATCATCTTTCCTACATATCTCTCTCCCAAACTGACCGAACATAAGAATAAGTGCTATGACAGAGACTGACATGACTGTGGTCTGTATTTGTGCACCACTGAAGCAAATGATTTCCTATTGAGTGTCTCTGTGTTTGTGGGCAGGAGGCTTGGTTATCCCCCTTGCATGAATTTTGTATTTTGAGTTAATATAAACAGCCCCCTCCGAAAGTATTCTATTGTTTTTTGTTTTGATGCTAGATCAGAATTTCAGCATTCATTTCCTGATATGTACATCTAGATTTGCTAAACAACTTAGAACATGGCACCTTTGGTGGCAGACCACCCAATTTTTTGGTGAGCAAAAGTATTGGAACAGATTGCCTTAAAGTAAATTAACGTAAGACCACTTAAAGTTGTAGTGTTGAACTTTTGCCTCTCTATGTTTTCAAACTCTCCATCTCTGTTTGAAACATGGACTTGCAAGTTGCTTGCAGAGTTTTTTTTTAATTATTATTATTATTTGTTTTTACATAGGATGTGCTCCAGAACTTCTCCTCTGTGGCGATGAATCTGATGGTTTGAGGAATACATACGGGTTGTATATTAGCTCCAATACTTGATTATGGAGGTGGCAGTGGATAAGGTTTTCTTGGAGTAGAGGTGAATTGCTCTCTCTCATGGCTAGTAGAAAATAAGTGCACTTTACCACACTGACCATAACAAAACATACAAACAAAAAACAACAACATAGGAAACTCGATACCTAGCTGAATCAAGCAAATAAGTGTGCTAATGTTAGCTAGTTACCTATTGAGCCACTGAAATGTCATTACCTGTTCAGCAGAAAAAAAGCCATCTCTGTGTCAGTCTTCAGTCCCTTCTTATCTCAGAGCTGTTGCCACCTCTCAAAAGCCATGCTGATATTTATTCCTGTTTTAGGATGGTCTCTGTCGCTTTTAAGTAAAAAAAGTTACATACTGCAACTTTAATATTTGGTTGCAATAACTGCATCAAGCCTGCGAACCACTGACTTCACCAAACTGTTGCATTCTTTTTTTATTTTGCTTTTCCCGGCTTGTACCGCAGCCGCTTATACTTATTGTTTGTTTTGGGAGGTTTCTCCCTTCAGTCTCCTCTGCAAGCTCAGCTGGGTTAGGTGATTGACTTGGCCAGTCTAAAACATTCCAATTTCCCCCCGATGAAGTTCTTTGTTGTGTTGGAGGTGTGTGTTTTTTAGGTCACTGTCTTGCTGCATGATGATGTTCCTCCCAGTTAAATTGGATGCATTTCTCTGTATAGATTGGCAGACATGTTTCTGTAGACTTCTGAATTCATTCTGCTGCTACCATCATGAGTTACAGCATCAATAAAGATTAGTGAGCCTGTTCCTGAAGCAGCCATGCAAGCCCAAGCCATGATGACACGACCTCCACCATGTTGCATAGATGAGCTTATATGTTTTGGATCATGAGATCTTTTCTTTCTCCACACTTTGACCTTTCCATCACTTTGGTTGAGGTTAATCTTGGTTCCAGAATATTTGTGACTCATATTTCTTTGTGAATTCCAGTCTGGCTTTCCGATTCTTACTGCTGATGAGTGGTTTACATCTTGTTGTATGGCCTCTATGTTTCTGCTCTCAAAGACCATGGATTGTGATACCTTCACCCCTGCCCTGTGGAGTCACTGACTTTTGTTGGGTTTTCCTTCGCAGCTCTTACAATATTTCGGTCATTAACTTTCATCCCAAATTGTTGTTTTGGCTATGCCCAATGCTTGTGCAATGGCTCTGATAGATTTTTCCTCTTCACTCAACTACAAAATGGCTTGCCTTTCTTCCATAGACAGCTCTTTGGTCTTCATGTTGGTTGATCCTTTTTTAACAAATGTTGTCTTCACAGGTGAAACCAAGAGTAGACATTCAGAGCTATTATCTGTTTAAACAATCAATCTATGAAGGCACACCTGGGCAACAAGGAACACCTGTCAGTTACATGTTCTAGTATATTTGATCACTTGAAAAATGGTTGGGTTTAAAATAGAGATGCACCAATACTAAATTTCTCAGCCGATACAGATAACCGATTATTCCTAGTGATATCGGCCAATACCGATAGCTCTGCCTTATATGTCTTCTTTTAAATTAATAATAATTAATTCCACAATTCTGAAAGAAATGCAAACAAGTTGTTTCACAGTAACTGGTCTCATAAACAGAAAACACATTACTCACATTAACATTAACACATTAACTAAATTCTGAAGTAAGTAATATTAGTTAACTTATTGAATGTTATTAATCCATATTAACAGAATTAAGTGACTGAATTAAAAAAAAAACTCCTGTTAGGCTTCACATTCACTCACCACAAACAAAAGCATTTCTACTTCATCACTGAACATCAAACTGGTAATATATCATGTAAATCTTTTATATATTAACTCATATTAATATTAACTGGATATGAAACTGGATAATATATAACTGGATATAAATATATACGTTTTGTCAACTTATCTTCATTTAAATCTTTCAACAGTGTACTGGCACTTTAATTCAGCACGAGCAGCTCGAACACCGCGGCAAAAAAAATAAAAACATGTTGACTGCCTGGAGGGCTGCTGTATTAGCGTCGAAACTCCTGCTTCACTGCTGCTGCGTCCAGTGTAAAATTTTAGCAGTGCAGAGATTACAAACTGCAGTTTTGTCGTCATTCCACATAAGAGGCATCATCTTTACACACAGCACGAAATTGATGTGTTTTCCCGCCCTCTTTTGATTGACAGGATATAATCAGCCCTGATCATCAGATATTTCTAAACTATCGGCCGATGGTAGATACCGTGAAAAATGCCTTTATCGGCCGATAGCGATTATTGGCCGATACATCGGTGCATCTTTAGTTTAAACAAAACGTGCCATGTTCTAAGTTGTTAACAGATATAGATGTAAATATCAGGAAATGAAAGCTAAAATTCTGATCTATCATCTCATATTCATAATCTCAAAGCCAAATGTCTTTAGTGTATAGCAAAAACAAAAGATTTGGGCTTGCCATTCTTATACTTTCAGAGGGGACCGTGTACTGTAAATTATTTTACTTTTTTGGATGTTCTGAAACGTAAGAGAACGTAACCGGGCGGATAGTTGGGATTTACAAAATAATTGCAGACATAATTTGGATCATGATATTGGCCCAGAAAGCCATGTAAGCACAGTGCAGTTTACACCAGGATGAAGTTTATGCAATTATATACACAGACTGTATGTTTGTAATAATCATGCAGTCAGAACAGACATTTGCACTGTATACTAAACTTGTGCAACTTATACTAAACCAGTGCATGAAAACACAGAAAGGAATGCTCCAGTTTCTGCATACTTGATGTGTGTAAAATGAATAGAATCACTGAGCAGCTGTGGTGTGTCACGCACATGCTGTGTTACTTGCACAAATGGTCATATTCAAAATACAAGTGAGTGTATTTTTCATCCCAATGTTTTCTTTTGTAATATCTGACAAGGCAATAAAAACACAACAAAATAATTATGAACTCCATGTTTTTCACTGTTTTGGAATTAAATAAAAGCACTGTTGAAAGTGAGGTATTACAGAAAGCCAAATGCCACTGGCATTTACTTTTTTGTAGCATGAATGTCTGACTTTGTGCATTTATATCCAAAACATTTAACTAATACTTGCCTGATGTAATGGTGTACTGGTAGAGTGTTTATGTTGCCACTTACACTTCTAACTACATAACCTTTAGTTATCACCCCGTAACACGCACGGCACAGGTATGATCGCGTATGTCATTTTAGCTCAGGGAGAGAGTGTGCAGTATGGCAAGGGAGACCCACTCAACCAGCCTAGTGACACATATTCACAGGTTCGGTAGACGGCATGGGGGATGTGAAATGCTAGGAGGAAATGGCACTGAGGGAGAACCCAAGCCATTGGTAGGATGAAAGATGTGTGCCACTACTGAGCAAAAACTCAGAGCAGTTCATAGAGCTAACTCACGAGAAACCCAACTCGAAGCTAATGCCATAGAGACGCTGCGGAGCACAGGTCATCTGTATCTCTGACCACAGTCACAAGCAGTTAAACAGCGCCATATGGTGTACATGTGGTCCAGCATGTGTGTATGAGGCAAGAAGAAAGGGAATGCTATTTATTGCAAATACTGCGACATATGTCATTTCATTACTTTCATTTCATTACTTTCATGTTCACATGCACCAGAGGGTTATCCAGGTGAATCTCACTACCCCGGGAGTTGAAATAGAAATATCTATGCTGACTATATGTAGATTGCACACACTACCTGACCCTGAAGTTTACTCCATTCACACAGTTTAAACAGTTTGATGTGCTACACCCCAGTTACAGTTGCAATCAAAATGATTCAACCCCATTGCAAATAAGTTTTATTGTCAAAATTTACAGACTTTCAGCTGTTTGCAATGAACAAATCAAACAAAAGCAATTGAAATAGTTCAACACAATGAATTCTTCAAATGGTTTCCCCTAATTCAACTGAAAATGCAACTTATAATGATTTCTCCAGTCTCAAAATTATTCAACTCCCTGAATAGAATCCCACACAACAGCACAAATATGCAAAAGAGGTGTTGTCTCAAGCACACCTGATATAACTAATCAAGGGCTTCATTACTTGCATCAGGTGTGCTTGAGCTAGAACACGTGAAATACCTGAACTTGCTAGGGGCAGAAAATTAATGAAATACCTGGACGGGGCAGAAAAAGGAAGCTATCAATGGCTGCAACCAGATTTCTGAGAAGGCAGGTTGTGAAAAACCCTCGAGTGACTGCACAAGACCTGCAGCAAGACTTGTTGGCAACAGGTACTGAGGTTTCAGTGAGCACAGTAAGGTATGTACTAAGTGCAGAAGGTTTCCATGCTATATATCCAACCTGTACACCACTACTGACCCAACAGCACAAGAAAAGTCGGCTCATAATCATATAAATAAGCTACACAAGGTTTGGGATTCTGTTCTGTGGAGTGATGAAACAAAACTGGAACTTTTCGGCACGATGGATCAGCGGTATGTCTGAAGGAAGAAGAATGAATACTCTGTCCACAGTCAAGCATGGTGTCTGGCTATGCATGTTATTTGCCGCAGGTCATAACTGCAAAAGAGTGCTCTACTAAGTACTAAAGATGCTTTTCATGAAGGGGTAGAATAATTTTGAGACTGGAGAAATCATTATAATTTGCATTTTCAGTTGAATTTGGGGAAACCACTTGAAGCATTCGTTGTGTTGAAATATTTCAATTGTTTTGGTAGCTCAGTGGTTAAAGGCTCTGTGTTACTGATTAGAAGGTCAGCAGTTCAAGCCCCTGCACTGCCAAGCTACCACTTTTGGGCCCTTGGGCAAGGCCCTTAAGCCTAAAATTGCTCGGTTGTATAAATGAGATAAATGTAAGTCACTCTGGATAAGGGTAAAAAATATGTAAGATGTAAAAAATAAATCCTTTTGTTTGATTTGTTTATTGTAAACAGCTGAACGTTTGTCAGTTTTGACAATGAACCTGATTTGCAATGGGGGATTGAATTATTTTGATTGCAACTGACAGTGTTTCTTTAAAAATAACTCCTTTATATAGTTTGTGCAACATCATTGAGCACAAAGAGGTCAGTCATACAGCAGTGAATACAAAGTACTTTGTCTTGCACACTGGGATGCAGCTTTTATATTGTACACAGCTATTGTCCACAGAACCATTGTAAAAGTATGAGTTACAATAACTCACCCTCTGGGTGGATAGTGTTGCTGCCTCACAGCTCCATGATTGTAGGTTTCATTTTGAGCTTGGATTACTGTCTCTATGGAGTTTCACATGTTCTCCCCGTGTTTGCATGGGTTTCCTCTGGGTTCTCTGGTTTCTTCTCACCTCCCAAAACATGCCCCTCGGTGTGAATAAGTATGTGTGTGCATGGTGCCCTGAAAGTGCTTTAAAAACACTCCTTTTTTCAGTGGTCAAAACAAAGTTTCAGTGTTTTTGAAATGCCAAAAGCAGAATTTATTTTTAAAGGATCTGTATTTTTGTATGGGTCGTTCCATATGGTGTATGTAAATTACAGAGCTACCAAGGTTTACAGACCCTGTTATGTGATGGGAAACGTTTCCTGTCATTCCATGCACTTTCTGCAAGTGAGATCCATCCATCATCTGATATGGCCGATTTGTCTTTACTGCGTGTGTGGCTGGGAATGAGAACTGAACAAAACCTGTTAATTCACTGACTGTTGACGTAACCTGCATTGGATGGTCATTTTGTGGGCCATGAGGACATTGGACACTTCAATGTGATGATCACTTTGACTTTAACCAGTGCAGATTCTTTCAGTTGTGATGGTTCCCACTGCTATCATAGTCAAAACATGTCTCTCGAAATAAAACATAAGCTGCTAGTTCTCACAGTTAAAAGGTGTGTTAAACCCAGCATTGGCTCTCACTCAATGGAAAAAAAGATCTGAGACAAACTCAAACAAATTACAGATCATGAATATGTGCAAAGAGATGGTGATAAACATGGTGTCATGCCTGTGTTCCTGGGGGAGTATGAAAAGTGGAAGGAAAATCTTTGATCACCTCGAGGGGCACCTGACATTAGACAGAGCTGAAATCCCATGGATAGAGCTGTGCTCAGCTTTGACAGCCCATAAAAGAGAATACATAACATGGAATATAGTTTATAAGCATTGCTGGACAATTTCTGTCCTATTAAGTACCTATGAGTGCAGTATTGTGTGGTTTCCACTGATTTGTTGCTTTAAAAGAATAGTTTATACTTTTTTCAGTTACAACACTTTTGTCCATTAAAGGTGAACACTAGCACAAAGCTGGTGTTTAATAATGATTGTATAGTGCATTATTGCATGTTTCAAGAACAATGTTTGGGCAGCATTTACATCATTTAATGGTCAGTCAGTAAAATAACACTAAAAGAACAAGATAACTCTCCTTTTTCGAAGATGAAGAAATATAATGAAAAAGGAAATCTAATGTGTATTTTTGTGTTTTCCCAGAAAAATATGTACAACTTTGCTTAAAGCAGTTTGTGCCTTTCATGGCAACTTTAATTTCATTCATTCATATTCAGAAAATACTTTATCTTGGTTATTGCTGCAATGAAACTGGAGCCTATCCCAGAAACACTGGGTATGAGAAAGGGATATACCCTGGATGGGACACTAACCCATCACATGGAGTCCCACACACATTCACACAGTCATTCACACCTATAGGCAATTTTGCCAGTCCATCTATTAACATATTTTTGGGAGGCAGGAGGAAACCAGAGAACCCAGAACAGACCCACAGACAGTAACCCGAGCAACACCAGCCTGTAGCCTGTTAAGTAGCATATTTATGAATGTGCAGCACTTTGGACAGTGAACACAAATAGTCTCACCTAGTCTCAAAACGTACTTTATCCTCCATCATCGAGGTTTTCAGGGAATTGTTCCTTGCCACCATTGCCTCTAGCTTGCTTATAAGGAATCATTAAAAAATTTTAATTAAAATTTTATATTTGGATCACTGCAAAGCTGCTTCGTGACAATGTCCATTGTTAAACGCGCTATATAAATTAAATTGAATTGAATCAGGATTTGCTTTAGAGACTATTGCATCACCACTGTGAGGAGGAAGTTGCCATATTTACAAGAAATTTGGGCTCTTTTTCAGTGAGTCAGATCATTTAGCTCAGCTCACCAAATGAGCCGAGTCTTTCAGCTCCCAAACAGCTCGAAGCCATTTCTTCTAAACTGGACATAGTTTGAGAGATAATGACAGTGGTGGTTTTTCTACAGTTCTAATACTTTTGTAAAATCTTACTCTGCCTTTGTAAATCACAAAGCAACATCGCTTTGCATTGCATTTTATCAAATTTATTTCAATTACTGTTAGCTTGACTCAGCAAGGCACTGCAAATGTGCACTGACCAAAACAGTAAGCATTCCTGAACTGTTATTGCACCCTGTTGTGTCTGCGCTTCCGAGCTGAGAGTCAAACACACGCCTCACCATTCAGGCAAATGAACAGCTCAGACAGGTTTCCATGGAAGCATTTGAGCGGTTGCTGTAGATGAATGAATGCTGAAAAATGCTGACTGTTTGTGAATAGAAAAAGAAGAAGGCAATGTTCAAGATGTTTTATTAGTGTTACTCATAGGAGTAGTGATTATTTATCATGATACAATTTTTTTTCTCCTAGTTCATTTCTAGATATAAGTTTTACAGTTGATGCACAGTGATCCAGCATTTGAGAGGCAGGCCTCACCCTTTTTCTCCGAAACAAAATGGAGTTCTGATGCAATTATGAAGCTGTTTTGCAGCAGTGCATGTGGAGGATGTTGTGCTGCATTCCCATTTACTCTTGCACGCTGCTTTGATCATGGCATGCTAGTGCTGTTTGACTTAGTCAAATACATTCCACTTTGACTGCAGTTCTGATTGTTCTCCATTTTGTATTCCACAAAAATTAAATTAAACATAAAAGATTTCATATTGCTTTCATGGTGTACGAGGGTTACAGGAGTACAGTCTTAATGGAAGCAGACTTTCTTACTGAGATAAAAAAAAAAAAAACAACTTAGAAATTATTCTCTCTTTCTCTTTTTGATTTTTATTGTTTGGTTCTTTTTTTGCTTCCCAGACCTGCCCCTCGAAGTGAAGTTTTTGTGGTTTTGTTTCCATTAAATATTAAATACTCTAAACTCTAAACTATATTATAGTACATTAAGTTCTTACTATGATCGAGTCCATGGTTGAAACTAACCAAAAATGTTCCCTCATCTTACATGACATTGTGTGCTCCTGCGATTTAACTAGTGAGGGTTGGTTATTGTACATATTACTACAAAGTAAAAAATAATGTAACACTTTCAGACCGATTCATGTTGGAAATTTGTTAAAACATTAAATAGTCTGCCTTCTTTTAATCTCTTTTGCAAGCAGGGAAAAGTAAAAAGAGAGCTGTGGTGTCATGAACACAGACGTTTTATTGGCCTTTTCAAGATTCTGCTTTTGTTGTGGTGATTTTTCATGAACTTGCTTTGATGTGCCGTGAGGATGGAATCTTTGCACATATGCTTAACTGCTAATGAGATGTATTTAACAATGCTAGCTTTTTCATTTGCAATCAGGAACATCAGGATCAGCTTATTTAGTCTGGCTTGTTATCCTTTTATATGGTATCTGATAAAGAGTAACAACATTTAAAGGAATTGGCAGCAAAACTGTGTAACATACATCAAAGTGTATGACTGAAGTAATCTGTGCTCAGCGGTACATCATGTACCACATAGCAAAAACTTTTGCTAGCTGATTTTTTTAAACAAATTTTGCATTTATTTATTGAAGGATACAGTTTTCCATAGTGTCTCCCATGTAGTTCTCTGTTAATGTACAATGTAGTTTTTTTTTTTTTTTTTTTTAAATACAGAACATTGATTACAGGGATAATAAATTTCTTTCAAGGACTAATGAAGTCAGTACTTACAAGTTGTTCCTTTTTTTCCTTACTCTTTCATTCCTTCATTCTTTCATTCACTCACTCACATTCAGGGCAGTTCACTGGCTGCTTACAGGCAGTCTTTTGTCAGTCTGAATGAGTCAATTGTTTAATAACTTATTTAAAATAAATAATAATAATAATAATAATAATAATAATAATAATAAGTATAATAAGTATAATTAATTAATAATTATTGTATAAAATGTAGTGTGTTGTATAGATTTTTTTAAGACACAATACAAAAAACTTCTAGATATTTCCTGCAATGTCCATGCAGAACATTGTTTGTCTCCACATCTCTTCTGAGCAGTAGATTGTGTTCCACTTTCAGCAATTTATGGTAAACACAATTGATTTTGAATACCACTGCTATATTTCCAATCTATGAGTTTCCATAATAGCATTTGGAATTGGTCCAATTTTACTGGAAATTAAAAAAAAAAAGTAATGACCATGCAAAAAGAAATCTAATAAATCCTATCTTTTCATATTTGTGTTTATTTGAAAATGCCTGGCTTGTATTTTAAAAGCATTATCATTCTCCATTTATGAGAGCTAAAGTCATTTTGCTCTATGGATGAAGCAACATTTACTCTGAATCAGTTCAGTACTCAATACAGCTCTGAACAGAGTGTGCTGGGATTAAATAAGAGAAACATCATTGTTTTTTGTTGTTGCTGTATTTTTGGCTTGTAACTCTACAGTTAGATAACTAGCTAACTGTTACTCTCACAATAAATATATAACATATACATTTTTGTTAATGCATAAGACTTAATTAAATACCTCTAACCTGATTAACGGGCCGTTAGTAAACCATTTTCAGTGTATTTTGACAATGCAGGTCAACATATTCATAAATAATATAAGCATCTGTGGGGGAAAATAAAAACAGTCCAGTGACAGACTTCATTGCTTAAGTCTTAAATACAGTGTATTTCTGATAGTTTTCTTTAAACGTGCACATTTTACAGAGCATTAAAGATGGAGTATTGTTCTACTGTTGATTATTAGTGCTTACACAACCCAAGAATTTTACGTTATTTTGTTATAAAAATCCATTTTGAAGATTTTATTTTTGTTAGTAGCCTTCGATTCTGTCAGAATCAGAGAATCTTATGATCACGTCACTCTTCCAAAGTCATGCCGTAGATTTACCTTTTTTAATTTGCTACCAGATAATGAAAAAAAAAAAAAACCCCAAAAACAAAAAACCACAAAACTTATTTACACAATACTCATGCCAACATCTATTTGTGATCCAAGTCCTGACTCTGAGAAACACCAGGCATTCAGAGAGCTGATAATTTTACACTACACAAGCCAAACAAAATCAGTTCATTTTGTCTTCTCCAAATGTGGAGAATTAACGCTGCTAAATTCCTTAACCGATAAGATGTGACATATTACTCTGTGCAGCGAAACTCCCTCGCGATTCCTGTCTCTTTTCTGGGCCCGAATCAGACACCCTGCCTGTATCACAGCAGCTCTTAATGAAAGCTTTACCCCAACAGCCTGAAACTCGCTTACCACCAAACTTCTTCTTCAGTGCTGTGGATTACCAGCCATTATTAATAGTATCATGATTAAAGCAAGCTTTTAATACACTCTCAGGGTCAGATTGTGTGCAGTTTGTCTTTTGCTTTATTACGTGCCGCTTATGCATGATGAAGTTATACAGGATTCAGCTGAAATTTCAAGACAAGTAAGCTCAGTACGTTTTGTGGTCATTTTCTCAAATTGGGGATACAAAAGGCTTTTGCCCACCTCAGGCACATGGCATGTGCACTGAGTATCAACTAAAATGATACATGTTATAAACTTAATAGATAATGAATAGATAGTGAATAACTGTGTGATAATGTGAAATACTCCTTCCAAAAATACAGTATCTAGCCGACAATCTAAACTACACTAGTGTGTTATTATTTACAGGACAGACATTGTTTAAATGTAAAATCAACACAGTATCCAATCTTTTATGTAGAGAATAGAAAGCAAGAGGGACCATCTGTGGGTTATTCATTTTGTACACGTTTAGATTTTTATAATGTTGCTTCCCATTTAGAATGTAGTTTCTTCTATGTCTAGTTTTTATATCTACACAGTGACACGGGTTTAATATAGATAAAATTGTGTTTAGGATTTGTTGAAAGATTGAAAGAGTGTGTTTGTGCTCTGGTGAGGATTGTGAAATAGAATTATTGTTCTTGGCACTTGGCAGAAGATGGAAAACCAAGCGTCATAATAGGTTTTATTGGATAATTAAGATTTTTTTATGAGAGATTTATATATAACTTTTATTTACTCATAATCCCTGAAGTATGAGGCTATGAGGCACTTGATATCTGCTTTCTGCATCTTGCTCTGCACATGCGCTCATATTAGACTGCTGGAGCTCCACATTCCTGCTCCTGTTTGTGTTGGGCCACTGAGCATAGAACTGAGAGGTCCTTACTCTTATTTGTGCTTCCCAGTACAACAGCTGGACCACCCAGTCCACTAAACATGTTTTCAGCTGAGGCTACAGCCCAAGCCTCAACCCCAGCCTCAAAAGTTCTGGATTCTGGAAGCCTGGCCTCAGTGTAATAGACAAGGCTCACCAGGGACAACTGTCTAGTTTAAAAATATGAAGAATGACAATGTGCGCCATGAAGTGCCAGCAATGAGTACATTCTGTCCTGCTGCCACTGACCTTGTAAAATAAAGGAAGTGATGCTGTAGCAACATGAGACACATGATGATGTCTCCGAAAGGCCACTGTATACTTAAGCGCGTGGGAATCAGACATTAGAGAGAAAATGGAAACGCACCGATTGAAAGGACAGAGGAAACATTAAGCCATTAGTGGAGGCACCTGAGATTAGATAAAAGCCAGAGCGAGTTGCCGAGGTGGGGGTGTCTGTTATAGCATGGCTCTGACTGGCAGTGAGCAGCCGCAGGCCCACAGGAAACCTGGAGATGATCTCCAGCCACTGGTGGCTTTGGCCATATGCCCCATCACTCATTGTGCCAGGGGGAAACGGTGACAGGGACAATGGGGTAAAAGTGAGTGGGACACCACACGCACATTTGGCTTTGCCAAATGGGAGGTAAAGTTTGGTTGGAAAAAAGTCATTTTCCAGCCAAGCTGAGTCTTTGTTAGGGATTTGAGACTGGTGTTATTTGTTGTTTTTGTAATATTTAATTTTAATAACTTCTTCCAAGAATAAACACCTGAACATTATTTATTTGTTTTCCATTTAAGAGATTTCCTTTCTACTTGTCTTCATTTGAGTAAATAATCAAATTGTTCCTGTCATTTACCATCTCTCTCTCTCTCTCTCTCTCTCTCTCTCTCTCTCTCTCTCTGTCTGTCTGTCTCCCTTTTTCTATCTGTGCTTTCCACAAATGGGAAAAGAAACCCTTCACTTTAACCAGAGATGAGTCTGGTGCAGTCTGAAGGATTCCTGTACTGTGCGCAGACACGTAGTTGGATCACGTTGTACAAATCAAATTGAAGTACATCATTATCATTGTGAATTTGTGTGCATGTTTATGTGTGTTTACGAATGTGATGTCTAACTTCTTTTTGTGTTCCTTCTTTGTGTCATAGCAAAGAAGATTCTACAATCAGTCAGTTCAAATGCTTGAATGTTTGCGATCCAACACTTTAAACCATGAAACTACCTGCAATGATAATGTTAAAAATATTTGTGGCAGTAATGGAATAATAAAATAAAGGTTGATATTTAAGTAAAAACATTAAATACAGATTGTTTTACAAATTACAGAACCTTACAGCTATATCAAGACACAAAGTACAGGGTGCTGTTCACAAGTAATTTGACATAATTGTTTTGTCACAAACTATTTTGGCATCTTTATTTTAGTACGTTTTTTTTTTTTTAAAATGAAGGTACAAAAAAAAGAACAACTGTTATTAACTGTATACAAGACATGTATAGGTGGCTCTGCTAATATCATTCGTGATTCAGAACAGTTGGTGCAGCAGTAAAAGTGAATTTTACCACTGCTATGCTCCAATCACAGTGAAACAGTGGTATGTGAAACAGTGATGCTCTTTTCTGATCAGGATGTTCCAGCTTCTCCCCAGTTCTCATGGTAACCTATGAAATTCTCAGTGGTGTATTACCTCTCTGAGATGCTGTTTAGCCAACAGTTCCTTTTATTGCTCCATTTGTTTATACTGACACACCACTACACTAGGACCTAGTTTGGTTCTTTTTCGGTGATTATTTTAGTGCCCTACAGAGCGTTTTAATAATGTGTGAAGAAGCAAATTTAGCGTAAATAGAGCAGGTATGTTTTGTGAGCGATTTTATAACTCTCACTAGAATAAACTGAGCTTGTTGGTTGTGCAGTTGTAGAGCAGCGGGTGGGTTTATTTTATTAGGCACCTGCCATCTCTAGCAATGGCTACTTAGAGTCATACATTTCTGGTGCTCTATCAGTGTTTTATAGCTTCCTGTGTGTGTGTGTGTGTGTGTGTGTGTGTGTGTGTGTGTGTGTGTGTGTGTGTTTTCTGTTAAATGTACAAATAGAGAAGGTCCTCTAGATAAAAGGGGTGCATAGGGACTGGGACCCACAGGACCCAACAAAAATAGCAGAAGCCAGTATTTTTTTTTAAGGTCATATGAAAATTCTGTATATAGACATACATTGATATGAAGATTGTGGATCAAAGAGAGGCATGTTCATTAACATGGGAGCTGCTCATGTGGCACTGCACAGTGCAGGAACTGTTTTTTTCTGGTCAGGGTTACTACGGTTGAAATGACTAATTTGTTTATATTTTTATTTGAGAAATAGAACCGACTAAGTTTGTACAAAAAATATTGCAGGTGGGTACAAACCAAAATAACTGCAGGAGTGGACCGGATTGGTCAGAATTCCTTTGGGAACTAGTGGGATTAAAAGAACATACACCCACACACACCTCTACTCCAGATCTCACAGGGCAACTGAACACGGTCAGAGGAACATGCTTCCTGTTCCCTTCTGTATATATAAGCTCACAGATGCTCAAAATTGGTTAGTGTTGCACTGATTGAAATATTGATTCCCTTCCCACTAAGAGAAAAGGGCCAATTTCTTGGACTTCCGACCACGAATGGCTGTGGCATCATCAGGATTTGACCTTGATCTCCCAATGACAGGGCTTTTCCATTACACCTCTGGGAAGCCCATCAGTCAACTATTACTCCGTTTGATTGATTGAGTTTGATTGACTTTCTCATGGTGTATCTGTAGTCAATAATTGTGCCAAAATAGCTCATCACACCTAGATCCAGGCAATCCTACATTCCTACATTCTTAAAAGCCTGTCTGCTGTTTCTCGTATTTAATTAGATGAATTCCTGGTTGGTTTACTCAAAATAAAAGCAATGTTACTACCGTACTACGACATTGCTGAAGGAGTGTTTGGTCCAAGTATTTGTGGTCTCTCTATCCAACATAGATGAGAGATATAAATAAAAGGTTATAAGTATTTCAGTCCAGTTGAACCTTTCATATGCACACCCTCATTTTCTCATTATCTTACTAATAACTAATGACTAATAATAATAATTAGTTATGTAAAGTCAAACATTCTTTCATTTCCACTCAGAGCTATTAATCACTTGGGTAGGTTTTTTTTTTTTTTTATAAAGAAGATATTCTTGTCTGCAGCCTAAATACACTGACATTTGGGCAGGAAGCCATAAAACTATTGGTTGTTATTTTGTGGTCACTAAGCCAGCGTTTGACAGATGGTTACTATAAATTCAACAATAATTGCAAGGTTATATTGAAGGCGATCTGATGGTATATGCTTTGCTGTAAATGATATGGAGATGAACATGTCCAACCAACACTGACTATGTAGACGGTTTCACTTTACATTTTCACTAGTTAAAACTTTTTTTCTATGGGGGCTGAGGAAGGCATGACATGTCTTGTTCAGATTCAAGGATAAAATACATATTTATTGGATTTTTATTCATCTCTCTCTTAGATATAAACTTGCTGTGGATGGCGAACTACAGATTTGCAGCCTCTTTCTGTGGTATTCATGTCTTCATAAAGGGTTTTATCATTCACTGCTTGGCTAATTGAGACCCAAACAATGACAAATGGATGTTTGTCAGTGTAAAAAGAAATGAAGTCAAAGGTTTTTTTCCATCTTGAAATAATTGCTGAATTTAGTGTGTGGCCAGCTCATAAAGTTGCAATGCTTTTATCTGCTCTTGCTTCGCCTTTTATCCCTGTGTCATGCGTTCATTGTTTTTTTTCCATTATAAATCACATTTTTTATTTCATTATTAAGGAAAGGACTCTGCATAATGGTACAAAGTAAACAGAACATGCCTTTGGTATTCAGAGCATATGGCGTCTAATGTACTCTGGGAATAATGATACATAAATCAATACTTCTTCACTGAAAAGAGCACTCTATCCAGTCTGGCTTGTCATTGTTAGCTCTGTCTTTCACACAGTCAGAACTGTGAAGCACAACCACCATCCCAGAGTTAGCACACTGCCCTGTTCATAACTTTGCATTTGCCTGCTGTCTATAGTAGCTTTGTACCATCTTTGTACCATCATGGGGCAGGGGTAGTGGCAGTTGCTGGGGCGGCTTAGGTTAAGGCTCTGGGTTACTGATTGGAAGGTCTGGGGTTCAAGCCCAGCACTGGCAAGCTGCCTCTGTTGGGCCCTTGAGCAAGGCCCTTAACCCTCTCTGCTCCAGTGGTGCTGTATCAATGCTGATCCTGCACTCTGACCCCAGCTTCCTGACTGGCTGGGGTATGCAAAGAAAACAATTTCACTGTGCTCGACTGTATATGTGAGCACATATACAGTCTTGATCTTGATTTCTATTTACATATACAGGGGAGAGGTCCAGTAGGCTTCAGATCACATATAAAAAACATACAATTTGAGACTGCACTGATCCTATACCCAGGATCGATATCAAGCCAAAGAACGTTGGATCGGATACCAAAGACAAAAAGACATAATTCAGTGCCATTCTGCAACAAATGGAAAAGACTGGAATTTGATTTGGAAAAGATTTTTTAGAACTGGAAATGTGTGCATGATAGCTATTTATTAAGATTGATTTTATTATATTTATACTGTATACTTTATTATATTTATTATATTTCATAGCCATCTGTCATGGTGATTGAAAGACCTACAGTAAACACACATGCCATGCATTTGTATTTGTATTTATTTAGGCATGCATTCTGGATAAAAATATAAAGGTTAGAGTGTATCTTAGCATCTGATCATAACTGTATCAGACTCATAGGGACTACTGGATGGGAATCGCCCATGGTCAGTTTCTTATATAAATATCTTTCTTTTTGACTGGCAGTCTCATGGTTGTCTTGGAAACTGGATTTTCTAGGCTGTAGCTGGCTGATTATGCACTGGCCTTTTAAGCATAATCACATGCTGTGAAGCTCTCATATACAATACTCATTATTATGATTTGAGCCCAACTAAGGCTAGGCTTTCATGACCGCTGTATAGACCTGTGGAAACAAATGTTCTCCTGTCATCCTCTCCTAAGTCTCATATTCAATCAGAGGAAAACAACATGACATCAAATGGGCACCTGGCTCCATCATTGTCTGCTTAGACAAACTATACAGGCACACCAACTTTGATGCTGGAAGCCAAACTGTTGTGATACATCAGTGTGCCTGGCCCAGTTAACACGGCATACATCCCATCCTCAATCTCTTCCAATACCTGCTGCCTCTGATTCACATATATGAGGGGAGAACCTGTGACTTCTTATAGTGGACATAGTTGAAGGGCCAAAATAGTTAGATGGATAGTGTTAGTATTTATTTACATTGTGATGTTTATATACCTCTGTATGTTTTAGTATATTAAAATGAGAGTGGCTGCTCCTGATTAACAGAAAAGCAGTTCTCCCCTCCTTGAGAGAGCACGAGTTTGAATACTGACCATGCCACAGCTGACCATGGCTGGGAGCCAAGGGAGCAAAATTGGTTGAATGGCATATGCTCTCTCCCCTGTCAATCACAGTACCACTAGCCAGTCACTGGCATTTGTGAGCTCGTGTACCCAGATGAGGGCAAATAGCTATTTCCTTCAAGTGTGTTATGCTGCCCTGTTATGCAGAATGTTCAGCGGTTTAAAACAATGTGATTGGCTGGTTTCTCATATCTAGGAAGAAAAATGTGTCTCAGAGTTAGCATTCACCCTTTCTGTCTGGTAGCTGGTGATTCCCTGTGTATGAAATGGGAGCACTGACTGGTTGGTGGGAATTAGCAGGTTACCAAATTACCAAATTTTAATTTTAGCCCAAATATTTTTTCCTCTTTTTTTGTTACCTTTCTCTGCAAATAGTTTTGAATTATTGACCAAACATGCGTATAATTTATTCATTTTGTGGTTTTTCAGTTTGGACCAATTGCTCACCATTACATTCTATATTAAGTGTGCTCTCTCTCTCTCTCTCTCTCTCTCTCTCTCTCTCTCTCTCTCTCTCTCTCTCTCTCAACCACACTAATCCCTTACCCTCACCTAATTGTTGGTGTCTGAACAACATACAACCACCAAGCTATTCAGATTCACAGCGATGTAATGTGTGGTTAAGCAGGATAGGAGGATAGGTGAGGTCATTTGAGGTAAGCTGGTCCTGCACTCAGGTCACTGGGTGAGGGATTGGAGTGAACTGGGATGTTATTACTAACCAAACTCTCCAAAGTCACTATGAATAACATTAGGCTTCTTTGGCTTGAGACTTCTTTTTTCAGTATGTTTTATCTTGTTATTGTTTACATATATAGTGGGGGAAATAAGTATTGAACACCTAATTTTCACCAGACACCTGTATTAACTCAAGAAATGCACAAATATAAAGAATTCACAACATAAATAAAGTTGTGTGTAATAAAGTGGAATGACACAGGAAAAAGTATTGAACATGCTAAGAAAAAGCAGTTCTCCAAGGCAAGGTAAGGCAAGGAACCAGCTGAAATCCGTAAGTAATTATACCTCCTATATGTGCAAATTAATATCAGCTTAGTTAGTAAACCGATGGTCTATACAAAGGCTTTGCGTTACCAAGGTGTCACACAAGAAACATCTCATGATGGGTAAAAGCAAAGAGCTCTCCCAAGACCTTCGCAACTTTATTGTTGCAAAACATATTGATAGAATCACATACAGACGTATTTCAAAACTTCTGAATCCTCCAGTAAGCACCACTGGGGCCATTATCCGCAAGTGGAAGGAACATCACTTCGTCATCAACTGGCCACACACAGGAGCTCCTCGCAAGATTTCTGACCAGGGAGTCAGAGGAATAGTCAGAAGAGTATCTCCCAAGAGCCAAGGACCACTCGGAAAGAGCTCCAGAAACACTTGGAGGCAGCAGGTGCCATCGTCACAGAGGACACAATAGGCAATACACTCCACTGCTCATGCTCATCCTGCAAGACTCCTTTACCAAAGAAAAGGCATGTCGAAACTCGTTTAAAGTTTGCTACGACTCATTTGGACAAGCCTATGAAATACTGGGAGAGTGTAGCCCGGTCAGACGAGAGCAAAATGTAAGTTTTTGGCTGTCATACTACACACCATGTTTGGTGAAGAAATGGCACTGCACATCACCCTTAAAACACTACACCTACAGTGAAGTTTGGAGGTGGAAGCATCATGGTGCGGGGCTGTTTTTCATCACATGGTACTGGCAGACTTCATATAATTGAAGGAATGATGAATGGAGCCCTTTACCGGAAGATTCTTGAGAAGAATCTGCTGGGTAAGAATTTTGCTGGGTGGACCTTCCAGCAAAACAACGACCCAAAGCACACAGCAAAGGAAACTCTCAACTGGTTTCAGAGAAAAAAAAATCAAGGTGTTAGAATGGCCCAGTCGATCACCTGCCTTGAATCCAATAGAACATTTAAAGACAATATGTTTAGAAGAATGGGCCAAAATCACACCTGAATATTCCGGCGGATTAATTTCTTCATACAGGAAGCGTCTTGAAGCTGTCATTACAAACAAAGGCTTCTCCACTAAGTATTAAATAAATTTCAGTTAGCGTGTTCAACACTTTTTTCCTGTGTCATTCCTCTTTATTACACATAACTTTATTTATGGACTTTAATGTTTGGATTTCTTTATATGTGTGGATATGTCTTGAATTAAGCCCAAAGTCTGGTGAAAATTTCATGTGAATAGCCTCATTGGAAATATATTTATTGAAAAAAATGTTGACGTATTCAATACTTATTTCCCCCACTGTACATGGGCGTTTACATAAATATGGTAAAGAAAAACAGATTTCAAATTCTCCATTTTATGTCTGCTTTGTAACTGACTGGCCAGATTCAGCAGAGCTCTGAATCTACAGCACAGTAAAGTCAATAAAGCAATTAGAAATGAAATCACTTCACCCTCAGAATGAATTGTGGAAATATGCTGATCCATCATATGTGGGTAATCTATTGGCTGGTAGTGAAGGCTGGAGGATTGTGTCTGTGTTTCTGTGTGTGTGTGTGTGTGTGTGTGTGTGTGTGTGTGTGTGTGTGTGTGTGTATTTGCACTGAACAAATGACAATAGGTACTTTTTTCTTTTTATACAAAAAAATTGTTGTTGTTTTTTTTTACAAAAATTTGTGGATTGTGCATATTTGTAGTTCTGTGATTTCTAGTGTTATTTTTCTTGTTTCCAAGTACAAATAGCAAAACTGTCAGCTTGTGACTGTCATCACATGTGCAACCTTTATTATTCCATTCTTTATTGAGTCTCAGAATAACTCAAAGTGTTAAAATCGCGTCTTATTTAGCATGAGATTCACTTACAATGTTGATACTGTTTGTTAGGGTACTGTGTATGAAACTTGCTCTTTTGTTATATTGTTCTTCTTTGGGTGTGAGAATTTCTGGTGGTGTTAATATTGTACTCTTTTAAGGATGAGAACTGTTCAGAGTCTGTACTCTAGGGTGACGATTACTCAGACTTACAGTACCACAGAGCACATGGGCTGTGATAAAGAAAACTCTGTGTTGCTGCTTCACAAATGTCCACTAGTGCCACTCTTTTTAGTGATGCCAGGAGGTAGCCATAATGTATGTAAAATGCCTTTTAATGGAAAGAGGCACCTCTTGACCTGCATTTAAATATGCTTGCATAATCACTTCCTTTACTCACTGAACTAACTCGTCTTTAGACAGGAGAGTCCCTTTAATGTGCTCCCTACTGCACACAAACAATTGGTCAATGACCCGCCAGCTGGCACTTACTTCCAGCATGAAAGCCCGCACTATTCAGAGGACCAGCTTAGGTACAATTTCTGGAGTTGTTGCTGACAACATAACTTCCTAAAGCAGAAATTCTACAGTATATATTGGTGGTGTGTGGCCACTTGTAATTTTCTGACTAATCGAGACAGCTCTGTCTTCCATCAAAAAGGCTCACAAAGCCCTTGAGTTGAGCTTTATACCTATGAACTGCCTAGTCTGCACAGGTATTATATGACTCTTCACATAATTGATCATTAGTCTTAGATCAGGAGCTGTGTCTGGCTTGTGACTTGCTGTTGAGACTGTTCACACAGCAGGCAGCTGTCCAGAAAGGGGAGTTTCATCATTAGGCGTCAACCAATATGTTGTTTTTTTTTAGGGCCAGCACCGATAACTATTAATAGTTATCAAGGACACTGATAACTGATATTTGGGGCCAGTACTCCTTTACCATAATGATACTCATTTACCATAATAACTGATAATTGGTCAACCTTTATTCATGGTCTTAATTTCACATTGGAGCTCATTAATGAAATCACTGCATTGTTGAATCGCCTAGCCATTCGCATGGACTGATATTAAATGAAATGGATTAGGCACTTGTCCAGACGCATTGAGTGGAGGATGCAGTTTTAATATTGGCAAGGCCGTTTTAATGCCAACCTATAGCACAGTCACTGTTGCTGCTGTGCTGTGGTCCTGATTTCATTCCAATCTTCCGTCTGCTGTGATGTTCAGTTACCAGCATTCTCTAGTAAAGTAGGTTTCAAGCCTCAGTCAAGCACTGTACTTCAGTGCGCTGTTGCATTTGTGTTAACAGCACTTGCATTTAGGCCATGCCCACTGCCAGCTCTTCTAATCTGCATTCTAATGTTTCACATATACTTCACTTTCATCACATGTATGTGCACAAATGCAGCTGTTATGTGAGTTGCATTGTTCACATACTTGCTCATGTATCTTATGCACATTGGGAAGATTAAAACTGGTGTCCACTAGATGGTCATTTTTCATGATTTCATGCATAACGATGTTAAACAGACTGACAAACTCTGTTTCTCTTTAAAACTTTCTGCCGTGAATGTGATTGTTGCCATGATCTGCTTCTCAAATACAATACAGTACAATAAAATAAACATATTTCCTTTTGCTAGGTTTAAGTGGTTTCTAAAATTCAAACACTAACTGTATTAGATAAACCTTGTTAGTGCTCAATAACAGTGTAGAATAGTACGCAAGTATGCGATTTGGCATTGATCATCCAGCTCCATTGGAGCTTCTCATCACAAACCATTCTACCCTGTAATACACCAAAGGTTTGGAAGGTTGACAAGGTTTCAACAAATTACACAAGCTATAACTGGGACTTTCCTCGATTTTACACATCGTCCACAGCACAGACACTGCCTGTTTAACATTAGATCACAAGTCTTGTTCCTCAACACTGCCTAATTTGTGGAAATTAGTAATAAGTCAGATATTAGAAATACCGTCACCTACAGTGTACTTTAACATGCTCTCTCTGATTATGTAGACTTTAACATTAAGAAGATCAAAGGCTCAGAACGCTATACTCAGCATCTTGAATCCACTTCCTGAACTCCTTGACAAGACAAGGGTCTTTTATAGACTGCACACAGTGAGGTTATGGTGGTCATATTAATATTATTAACTAAATCGAGATGGTGGCGATGAGAAGGGATTCACGCTGTGAACTACAAATCAGATTCATTCTGGAGAAACCCTGCTTGCGCTCCACTTGAGATCAGTGTGGGGTTCACAGTAGCCATCAACTGCTTCAGTCCTTCTGGAACTTTTTGTCTATTTGAGTCCCTGAACTCCCTAAAAGCACAAATGACTGTACATGGTGTACATGGGCTGTTAACTCTATTTAATTCTGGGCAGTCAATCTCACTTTCAAAGCCATGCGCAGGTTGACAACATTTAGCCTCGTAATTACTTCTAAAAACCTTCCACAATCAGGCTATAGCGTTATCACTGCTAGTCGTGGGAATGGTCAGCAGACTGGTTCATCAGTGACCTGCTGCCGCTGTAAATGATAACTGCTTTCTTTTTCGCCATGATACACTCTACAACGCATGGTACATGACTGTAGGCTTCGCTTTGTGACAATGAATTCAGGTGAACTTTGAACTTTAAATTTTTAAGTTATGTGATAGAGGCTATTGATTGGCTATTAGCGATATTTTAGCATTTCTATTGGCGTTTTTTGTTGTTCTGTTTTACTTTTGGTGAATTAAAAACTAAAACTAATTGTTTTGATAATATTGCTGTGGGAGACTTTACATCCAGCTGCAGAGGTGCTGGATCCACATAAAAAGGTTCCAGAACGAAGGTGTGCTATATTTTAGAGGTGCCAGATCCACATGCAAAGGTTCCAGAACAAAGGTGTGCTATAATTTAGAGGTGCTGGATCCAGTTCCAGCAGGATCCGGCTCAAATTAAGCTCTGCCTGCTAGTCATGTACTATCTTTACCTGCAGTTTATCTATGTTAAGTTGCCTTATGTTTCCTTCAAAACACTGTTTCTCAATGTTGCTTCCTGTTGACAATCTGTTGCTTAATTAGAATATGAAGCGTTTTGTTTTCCAAACAGAACTTGATTCCATAATGGGCTTCTATTCTGTTGAGGCCACAGAACAGCATAAACACTTTGGTTACAAGAACACACTTTTTTGCTTGAATGTGTTCTGGGAGCACTGCTGATGTTTTGCATTTATTGTTTATATGTTGGTGAAACTGAACGTACATCACATCATGCTCTAGTATTTAAGGAATAACACATGACAGGCTGTTCTGTTATATGTAAATAATCAGCGCTGGGGGTGTTATGTGATGGTGGGCGACACACAGCAGAGGGCCGTTACCATGCTGAAGTGGATTTTATTCATATATAACTATGCGGCCTCAATGTGTTTTTCCACTAATACCACCGTGATTCGCTAAGGATTACAATTTTTTACTTTATTACCAAATGACATTTCATGCTTTTTAACCATTTATAGTTACATTTAACGCTGTGAAATATCTGCAAGACAAGTTAGTTCCTTTTATCACTTACATAACAGCAGATATAAATGGTCATTTTCTTACCACCCTTTCTTTTTTCCTTTTTTTTTCTCAAAAAATATAGCTTGACAATTTACAAGAAACTAGACAGCATAAATTCCTTTGCCATGAGAAAATCTCCCCTGGCGAAAAGTCTACTGACTGTTACCCAACACCGATACTCTTAATACTGAATAATACTTCCATATATGTTAAATGAATGTCTCCTAACAGGAGAACGTCATAAATCTTACCATCTTACCATCTTAAATTGCAACACTCTGTTTTTTTTTCTTTTCTTTAAAAAAAATCCATTTATTGTTACAGTAGACTTAAATAATGTGGAGTGTCCCTGTGAAAGAGCTGTTACTATAGAAATGATAACAAGCTATTAACATAAACCTACAGCCGGAACTACTGTCAGAGCTGTGCTATTACATTATTATGTTCTGTCTGTTATGACACACACTTTACGACTATCACACCTCTTATTTTTCAAATTTGTTAGAAGTTGAGACCTGCACAGTGTTAACTCTGTTACTGTGAGGATATCAGTAATGGATCAGCAATATAGTATTATTTAGATTTATTCGTTATGTGCTATGAGTTTAGGCTTTTTTGCTGGGCTGAGCTGAAAATATCTCTAAAAGACAATACCATTATGTCCAGTGATTTTATAGTTATGATAGCGTTCTCTTTGCCCTGTGATTAAATATCAGCGCTTTAGATTGCATTCCACTACTTTTGCAGCTCCACAGGGCCAAATCATTTATGAAGTGCTCTGTGTGTGTGTGTGTGTGTGTGTAAACATGAGCATGAGTGCAGGCACCTAATAGAGAAGCTTTTACTCCCACTGTGTGCGTGCGTGTGTGTGTGTGTGTGTGTGTGTGTGTGTGTGTGTGTGTGTGTACTGTCTTTTATTACCTTTTCCATGAGGCACAACAACAGCACCTGCTGCAACTATTAACACGTCAGCAACAAGACCATAGTACACTAAGGACAGTAGGGACTTAATGACTGTCTCCAGGATCAATGTTGTGATTATCTTATATGCTCATGCTCAATAGCAGAGCAGGGCCATGATGTTAGATTATGGAGTGATTTGATTAATAGCAAATGATTTTCCTGCTATCGATTGAGTCTCTACAGACTTCTGAATATTGCTTCATAATTGAGTACTAATTATTCTCTAATTATTTTTTCTCATCTGTATCAACTCTTATATTTAGTAACAGGTATGCAGCAACACGTATCAGCATGGGACATGGAGCAAGTGAGTAATGATCTTTTGCAGCAGTGGAAACTTATTCAGCTTTTGCACGTTCTGCATTATTGCACTTGCAGAAGCAGGTCTTTTGGTAATGTTACACAACTGCAACCCATTATACATTCCCTCTAGTTCCACAGCTCCAGACAGAAGACCGCTGGCTTTCAAACTATAGCTTCTATGGCATATACGGATCAGCTTCATTCAATATTCTCAGAGCTGCACACTTAGGTAAAAGGGCCCCGATTTTATATTTCTGACATGGAGCTGGTTTATGCTATAATTCAGTACCATTTATACCTGATTGAAAGATATAAGTTTAAAAGATCCAGTACCATGAGGATTCTCGAAGATTCAAACTCATTCTATGAAATGTGTGTATATTTTCAAAAGTATGCCACAAATATGGAGTATGTCAAGAGATTTTATTTACTCTAGAGGCCAGACCTTGTGCTGTTACCTGTTTTCTTCCCTTTCACTGAATCAGGATTAAGTCGTACTTGTTTAGCTGGCTGTGCCGAAGAGTACGAGACAGCCAGCTCACACAATTAGATCACACACGTTCTGTCCTTTTACCAGAAGGCCATCAAAATGTGAAATTCAATTATTAGTCATTTTCTTGAGCTCCAGTTCCTGAAAGCCTATGACTGAAAGGAACATCTTTTTATTACCACATGCATTCAAAGAGGAAGAGGTCGATATGAATTTTCACCGGGATCAAAAAAGCAACATGCAGCCCTATAGCTGATCAAGGGCAGCTGGTTTAAATGTGCTAGCAGGGCTAAGCCCCCTGTCTCTTAAAGATAAAAAGACATCAATATGAAAGGTTTACACCGTCCACATCACATTATTTGCCATTCGTGCATGTTCAATGGTCATAAGAAAAATACACAGAATGCTATGAAGACGTGAGGTTAGGGCTGATTTACTTGTTGCGTAGACAGTCGATTCATGCAGCCTATCAGTGACAGTCGTGTCAGTTATTTACACAGAGTGAATCTCTCCACAGAACAAAATCCCAAAACAGAATCCCGTACCTTATTTAGATGATTTTGAGCCGAATTTTCTTGTGCTGTTGGGTCAGTAGTGGTGTACGGCTTGGAGTTTTGGCATGGAAACCTTCTGCACTTAGTACGCGCCTTACTGTGCTCACTGAAACCTCAGTACCTGTTGACACCAAGTCTTGCTGCAGGTCTTGTGCAGTCACTCGAGGATTTTTCACAACCTGCCTTCTCAGAAATCTGGTTACCAGCCATTGATAGCTTCCTTTTTCTGCTCCGTCCAGGTATTTCATATAATTTCTACCCTTAGCCAGTTCAGGTATTTCATGTGTTCTAGCTCAAGCACACCTGCTGCATCAGGTGTGCTTGAGACAACACCTGTTTTACAGGGGGTAGAATAATTTTGAGACTGGAGAAATCATTATAATTTGCATTTTCAGTTGAATTTGGGGAAACCACTTGAAGCATTCTTTGTGTTGAACTATTTCAATTGCTTTTGTTTGATTTGTTCATTGCAAACAGCTGAAAGTCTGTACATTTTGACAATACAACTTATTTGCAATGCGGTTGAATAATATTGATTGCAACTGTATGTTGTACTGCAGTAAAGCAAAAGCATATCCACCAGACTGTGTTAAAAGTGCTGTGGGAAACAGAGCAAAAAGTGTCTCCCTGTACTATGAGTCAGCTGGACTTGACAACTCATTGGCACTGAAAGAGAAGCAAAGAGATCCAGAAACACTAAATTACATCATTAAAAAAAAGTGTGTTTAAGTGTCGTTTGCTATAATTAAAGGAACACACTGATGCGTGTAAGAGGCATTTAAAAAGGTAAATGTTTTGAGAAATCTATCTTATATAATGACATGTTTTACACCAGCTTATTACAACTACAGCCTGCTGATTAAGGCTCATCAGTTTGCTCATGGAAATACTGCAGTTATCAAATGGAAATAGAGAAAATGTATGCAGAGAAACATTGCAGTAAAATGGGTGAATTACTTACAAAGGTAAGAAATGAATATTCTTAACAACGTTGTCTATCACAAATATTTAATAAAGGAAAGGAGATTTCGGACACATCACTTAATGTTATATTTTGTTTATCATCTCCAACTACATTTAGTGTGAATGTTTCAAGCTCCTCTGTAGGGAATAACACGCTGTGCTAAATAGTCATCTTTGCTTTCCTGTCCATGTTTCATGAATAAAACATTTAAAGCTCTACAGCAGAATAAAGGTTTTTGAGGTCCATTTTTGTTAACCTTATTTTCTGCATTGATTGTGTGCATGTATCTATGCATGCACAAATGCGCATTTGTGTGTGTGTGTGTGTGTGTGTGTGTGTGTGTGTGTGTGTGTGTATTTTCGTACAGTGGGACTGTGTTCCACTCTCAGGTTCCTGCATGATTTATTTTTGTTACTGTTGGGTGAGGCAGACATTGCATTAGACACCCCGAAGTAGGGAAGAGGAAAATTGGATCTAAGCCTGCTTCTCCCTCGGGTTATTGAACATATTAAAAGAAACCATTTTTAAAAAAATATTTAGACATTTATTTGTCTTATTTACCTCTGTATCTATAAATGGAAGGAATTGTAATTTAGAGCACAATTTGTGTGCTCACTGACTTTGGTCTGTGTTTTTGTCTGTGCATCCTGAATCACTTGTACAAAGTGTCATGGTGTGGTCACAATGCTACACCTGGTATTGGTATTGGTATGGTATTGGTCCACATAGTCTCCTACCTTGACTATGTGGATGACAAGGTTAAGATATACGTTTGAGGTGAGGGTCTGACAGATTTGACAAACCCACATACTGCCCCCTCGGCCCTCAGTCGAGCCTGACCTTTAAAACTGTGAGGGAGAAAATGAGTCAAGCTGGCTGAAACAGACTTATCTGAGCGAGTAAACAGCGAGGAAAAATGAGACAGAGAGAGAGAGGTAATAGGAAGCACATATTTCTAGCATATCCATTGTGAATTATAGTGTTATGTACATCATGTAGGTGGTGTATATTGCGTGTGGAACCTGTGTGAGGTCTTATGTGGGGGTGAAAACTGCCTCCCAGTACAGACTAACGCTACGCTGATCCTCCTGAGCCGAAACATAGATCCCCCCTTTGGCAAATTGAAACACATTAAAATGGTGAATAAAGCTTGATGGGCTGTTATTAAAAATCCTTTACTCTCGTCTTTATGGTGCTGTTCATCTTACTCTCGTCTTCTCATGCTGTGCTTTTATGCCTGTCTGTTCGGAAACATTTGCATGTGATTGAATAAATAATAAGCATGTGCTGGATGGACACACAAACGAGCACCTGTAGTGGGACACAGTGACAAGGTGCCATTCACACTGGGAGAATTTGAGAGCACTTTGAAAATGCTAATGCCACACTTGTCACTGTTTGTGCTCGTTGAATGCTGGAACAATTTTAAGCTGAAAACACATGCTGATCTAGGCTGGCTGAGTATGGTTTTTGTTATGAGTTATGGCCCAAGTGTTTACGACAAAGCTTACACCACACCCTGCATATCTAATGTTTGATGAATCATCATTACAGTTTGAAAATTTCCTTCACATTTGTTATTTTCACTACAAGATTCTCTCTCTAGGATTCACCTCATTTGAAGTAAAACAGACAAACTGGAGTGTCTGTTAGCATCTTAAGTCTGTTACTAGACAATTAGGTTTATATTTGTGTGTGTGCATGCGTGTGTGCAAGTGTGCGTGTACGTATCTTGATCCTTCAGCTCACTAGTCGCTGATTCACATACTGCAGTTTGTTTTAAAATGGAGCAATAGAGAATGCCTAAATAAAGTAGAAGAGCCGAACACTGGGACGCAGCTCTCAGCCTGCTTTCCTGCTGCTTTCCCACACAATTAAATCTGCTCTCTCTCTCCACTGGCCATTCCTGTGCAGCCCAGAAAATGCCAATGGTGGCGTTTGCTTGAGGACTAATTAGGCTTGTGGTCAATTCTGAGAATTGCGGCTAAACATCTCAGCACTGTGTGGAAAAACACATACTTGACCCCAAGAACTCACTCTCACTCTTGGCTCACAAGTGGTTTGCTTGTTAGACAGCAAACGAGAGTGAAAGAGACAGGGTTTAGTTAATTGTGATCATTTTCTTATCATACTGTGGTATTGTGGTTTATAAACTGTTGCCCAAAACTAAAACAGGGCTAAAACATTTTTAAAACTGTTCTGGTTCTGAAAACAGTGTCTCATTTTGTTTATCAGCCTGATGGTGGAAATCTTTATTTAATCCTAAGAGAAAAATTAGCTGTGCAATTACAAATATATCTTTTCCTTTAAAGTCTCCTAATGAGTTTCAGGGAGGTCGAAAGAAGTGATTATCAGTGTGGGGTCTGTGACGCATAGCCAGGGGCTCTGTGATATATTTTTTTCTATTTAATGTTTTAATAAAAATCAAAACCAACCATTAGCAAAGTATTAAAATAATGGTCCAAAGGCTCAAATAAATGATAATCAGTTTTTATTAATCACATATACATTACAGCACAGTGAAATTCTTTTCTTTGCACACCCCAGCATGTTAGGAAGTTGGGGTCAGAGTGCAGGGTCAACCATGATACAGTGCCCCTGGAGCAGAGAGGGTTAAGGGCCTTGCTCAAGGGCCCAACAGTGACAGCATGGCAGTGCTGTGGCTTGAACCCCCGACCTTCCGATCAGTAACTGAAAGCCTTAACCAACAAAGCCAGCACTCCCCCCCCCTTTTTTAATAATGATAATAAAGATCCTAATATTTAATAAATAAAGAGCCTAATATTTGAATAGTTGGATTATGTTCATGAAATAAATCTATACTGAAGGGGGAAGTTATTTTATATTTAAAGGGGTCCCTGACTGCAAAACGTTTGACAACCTAAAGGGCATCACCAATTGACCTACAAACTACAATCCACAATTCCACGTTGGTTTAATTTGAACAGTGTTATTGTCTCAGTGTTCAGAGCCACACATACTTCATGTTCTTATTGTTTGTAAGATTTTGCTGAAACCCTTAAAACTCTTCAGTCAATAGCGTATCATTTTTGTTCTCTAGTGAAGATTGCTGCCATTTTGAAACGCATAGTCACTGTGCTGGAACACCTACCGGAATGAAACGTTCTCTTTCAGTGCCTGCCCCGTAGAAAAAGTCAGATATGTCAAGTGCTTTTCCAGGAACAGGAGCACAATGGCAGCTGATGGCTGTGCTTGATGGATGCTCTGAATGCTCCTCTGGATTTGCCGTACTGTAGACAGGAAGCCTGGTAGCCACCCTGGCATGGTCACAGACACATATGGAAGCACTAAGCTGCCAGCTAGACTCCTGCCACACTGCTCAATAAAAGTCACTACCCTTTTCCCATCTCCTCTATATTCTCATTTTATTCATGCTGGTTCTGGCTCTGGTGGCCAAGCAAGGCGAACGCTGGTCATTGCTCTCAGTGACCTCAGGAGGAGTCAGTGGCAAAGACGGAGATTGAAATAGTTGAAAGGGAAGGTGGCAGAGTTTTCAGTCACAGCTTGCATTTTCCTGATGCAGGACATTCTGAAAAAAATGAAAACCACTAGAGCTCGTGCAGTATTCTCAACATCTTTAAAGGACCTTTGGCTCCAGACGCAGCAGACTCAGCAATTACAGTGTCGTCCCCCTCTTAATAGACAGTCCTATATAGGTCTGTACTAATGAGTCTACATTTTTCATACCAACTTCTTCAGTATGACTGACCCTTTAATATTTTAGTGTCAGAGTGATTGATATTTGGGCCAAAAATAGAAACTTGGTATATGAAGCAGAAGCCTTTTATTGCTTGCATGTGTTTATGTATTTACGTGTGTGTGTGTGTGTGTATGTGTGTGTGTGTGTGTGTGAGTGAGAGAGACAGGGAGAGAGAGAGAGAGAATATAGATTTCTAGTCTTAGCTGGGATCATGCGTCGCTGTTTGTCGCTTTCCAGATGAGCTGTTTTCTGCCAGCTTACAATAAAGTTTGCAATTTGAATGAATTAAGTGGTTGGTGTTCTATACAGATAACAATATGCAGGTGAATAATATTGACAGAGCTCAGCTATGTTACATGACGCTAGAGTGTAATCCGCTGTTGTTGCTATGGTGACGCAGGATGTGCATTGGTGGACTGCAACAGAAGTGAACATGCTGTTTGAATGATGCTTGAGGCAACTTGGAAAACTTCTGGAAATGAAGGAGCTTAACCTTGCAGTAAATCAGTAGAGTTTACACTTCCTGATGAATGAAGAGGACCTGTTAAAAACAATTATCTGAGTAACTGTTTAGTTTTACAGTAGTTTTACTTTCTGCATTATTTGCAGCCTGTAATTACCAGTGATTCAATTTAAGTGTGTTTTCGTCTACTTGAACAGTATGAACTGAGTAGCGCAGGTGACTGTGAGGAGTCTGAGCTGAAGCAGAAGGGTCTGTTCACCTTTAAGGTGATGACGGAAAGTGCAAGCTTCCTCATGAAAAACAAGCTCAGTGAAGCTGTGTGTTCTGCAGGCAACTATTAACACCTTGTTTCATTTTCATTACCCGTAAGATCACACTGGCTTTGTTTAACTGAAAATAAAATGTAAAAAAAATATATACCATATTTATATACCATATTTATATTGAGCGCTTTACATACCTAGTGCTAATTCCTCTGTAATATAAAACATAACATGCTCATGACACCTAATGCTATCAGTGGTCATTTTTTTAGTACATAGAATTTAAACAAAAACTAGAGAAACGGTGTTTGATTTTTCTATACACCTTGGCACATCAGTATTCAACCTTCTATGCATTATGTAATATTTAATAGTAATTCAACCTGTCAGAATACTGTTATTAAAATTTCATTCGCCTTCATTCAGTATGGAGCTCATCTTAACACTATTATTGGCACCCTTGGTAAATATGAGCAAAGAAAGCTGTGAAAATTAGTTTTTATTGTTTAAACTTTTTATCTTTTGTTTAAAAAAATTCACAAAAATACTCTGCTCTCATGGATATCAAACAATTGCAAGCAAAACACAGGTTTTTCAAAAAAAAAAATCTTTGTTATATATAGGTGTGCAACAGTTGATACATATGCACGCACCACTTTTACGTTTTTTTTTTTTGTCATTTCACCTCACCAATTTGGACTATTTTGTGTATGTCCACTATATGAAATTCAGATACAAATCCATTTAAATTACAGGTTGTAATACAACAAAATTGGAAAAATGCCAAGAGGGGTGAATACTTTTGCAAGGCACTGTAATATGTACATAATGTATATAATGTGTTATATATAAGCACCAGGCTTATTATAAATAATTAAATAAATAATGTGTGAAAAACAGTTGGGTCTACCCTTTTAGCTAGAGGTATTTTTAGCTGCTATAATGGTTACTCATTAATAGAAATGTTAGCTGGTGGAATAGCTCTCTGCTATATTTAGCTCTTGACAGCACAGGCTTCTGCAGCTTAACATGTCCATCCAGACATCTCCCTCACTTATTCTCACTGCAGGGTCTTTTACCTGCTTCTTTTACCTTTAGCTGATTTATTTGTGACAACATGCAGGTATGATTTTATGTAGAAAGTGAGATGACAGACCTGTAAGTGAATAAGCACATTCCAGTAGAATTGCATGTGTAATTAAAATCTGTTTTATGTACATTTCGTTTTTGATCTCTTTGCGCATGTAGGAACAGACTAGAATAGCAAAGTGCTAAGCTTTTTCTTTTAATAGCAAATATAGTAAACAGTATAAAACATGAATTCCTCCTACGTTACCAGGGTAATATATGCAGTGTGTTCAGTGGAGAAATCACACACTGTTTTTTGAGAAAGTGCATGAGTGAGTGTGAGTTAGTGATGGGGCCCCAGCTGGGATGGTGTGTGGGATGGTGACGTAGGAACTGTAGGGAGGGGAAATGCAGACAGTGATGATAACCTAATGATGATTTCCTGCTCAGAGCCGTGCTCAGCTGTGGATTCCTCACTGATGATGTGGCTTTGGGCCCAGCAGCTTAAATCAAGGCCTGTTTCGCCCCAGAGACAGAGGCACCCTCCCTGCATGCTGTATGCCAAAGTGAAAAATTCATTCTCATTACCGTGAGATAGACGCATTTACACAGGTTCCCACATTTGATATTAAAAATATATTGAATGGCTTAAGAAGGGATTATTAGGAAGGGATATAGGTGATATAAGCCACTGTAGCTCAGCACTCCATCTCTTTTGCTTTCTTGCCTTCGGATTCTTAGTTTATTTCATCACATTGTCAAGTGCAGCTTTTTCGGAGCAGCGAAAATTCATCCTCCCAAGCTGTGACGTTTGTCAAACTTGTTTGTTTTCCAGATTGCTCACCAGTGGTAAGTACAGGCTTTTCCTTAGTTTTGCCGCTACACACTGTCCAGCTACGAGCCGCTTGCCGTAGCGTGTGAGTTATTTTCCTTTGGGTTTTTCTCTGCACGGCGTGCCATTTACACGCTTTTGGCTAGTTAGTGAGTGTGTTCCCGCTGTCTCGCGTTATATATATTGCGTTGTACTTATGCCTGTCATTTCTAACCGTGGGTGTTGTTGACTTTTATTCGAAGCTCTTACGTTCTCCTTTCCATTCCTTGTGGTTCATCCAGGGGTAGGAGTATTTAATTGGATTATTTTTTACTGGCACTCCTTTTACATGGTTGTATCCAGAGGCTCTCCACTTTAGCAGCTATGGCTTTCAGCTCCATTTCCTCTACCTATCCCTTGAATTGTAAGCTCTGCCCTAAAAAGCTTCTTCCTGATGATGGGCATGATCTCTGCCCATCATTCCTGGGTGTTCAGCATCTGAAAGAAGCACTTACGGACCCATGTCCACATGTCCGTTTGGCTGGACTGGACTACAACCGGGATGCTAAGATTTTGGAAGCAAGTTTGGGTTCAAGGCAGAGAGCTCAGAAACACTGTGCCTTAGCAGCTACTGACTTTCCCTCAGCTAAAAGAAGATCTAGCTCTAGGGCAAATCATTTGGCAGGGCACCTGTTATCAAAGGAGGTGGCTGGCCTTTCTTCCGACATGTCAGAGATTAAACGTCTCTTGCAGGCCCTCCAGTTAACAGACTCAGTTCCTGCTTCTACTATAGCTCCCATCAGGGACACTTGCTCATATTCTTATAGCAAGGAGGCTACTGTCCCACCTTTCCCTCGCCATAGCCTCCACAATGACGCTATGTCTACATGTGCTTCCGACACACATTTTCAGGACCATCTCCTCTCTGATGTCACTTTGCTTCAGGACAAGCCAGCGGGGTCTGCATTAGCCGGTGGCTCTGGTGATGGCTCTCTCCACTCTTAGGTGACGGCCCCAACTCAGATGGATTACACATTGGAGGTGCTTTATTGCCGAGTTCTCAAGTGTCCTCAAAGGGCCAGGGATGGCAAAGAGGCATTCCAAGACTTCGCTTCCATGGCAGAAGCGGAGTCCATCAGGGTGCGGAATGTACCAGAGGTTGAACAGCCAGTCACCGTACTGGTGGCATCACAGGATGAGGCACTGCGTGGGAACATTTGACGTCCTAGCACTCAGCATGGCTGCACAGCTTCCCTTCTGAAGAAAGCATATGAGTCAGTTGCCTACGTCGCTCGGGCTGAGAACACCATCTGCCAATTGATTTTAGCTGCTTCTAATTCTTTGGAGTCTGTAGAAGTGGATCCTTCTGTTCCACGATTAATGCAGACAGCTTTGCTGGCCATGGGGCACATGACGTGAGACCTGAGTGCTCTCACTGCAACACTCTTAACCACTCACAGGCAGGTTTGGCTTGCTCAAGCCAGGTTGTCTGAGGATTATAAAAAAGACTTTGAGAAACCTTCCCATCATTCCAGGATATCTTTTTGGTCCAGACGTATCTGAGGTGTATAACAGAGGTGTAGTGTGCTCCAAATTTTAGGGCGCCAGCAGCCCCTGCTCATCGTCGTTAC
Source organism: Ictalurus punctatus (assembly GCF_001660625.3). NCBI lineage: Eukaryota > Metazoa > Chordata > Actinopteri > Siluriformes > Ictaluridae > Ictalurus > Ictalurus punctatus. Next base: position 21,250,414 of record NC_030418.2, read on the forward strand.
ACGCCGGTGCAGCCGCTTTTTGGTTATATGCCCTCTAACAATGATCTCAAGACCCAGGGTCTTGGTGACGCTGTGCAACAGATATAATCTGCAGTTCCAACGCCGGCCCCCAACGTTTTCGGGATGCATCCCGACTGTTGAGGTACACCTGGTTTGTTCAACAGCTCTCTCTCAAGAAATTTGCTCCTTGTTAGAGAAGAGGGCAATAGAGGTGGTTCACCCCTTGGTTCAGAGGGACAGGTTCTACTCCACATATTTTCTGGTTCTAAAACGGGATGGAGGTTTTCAACGAATCTTAGATTTGAGGATTCTCAACAAGTTTTTAAAGAAGCTCCCCTTCCACATATTAAAGATTAATGGTTTATGTGGCTATCTCTGTGCACTATTCACCTGTGGACAGCTCATCTTTGGCTCCCATAACCTGGTTTGCAGTTTCTTAAAGGGTGCAATGCACCTCAATCTGGCTCATTCTCCCCATTCCCGGTGTGGAGTTTACCTCTGGTTTTGGAGTCCCTTTGCCAATCCCCCTTTGAACCATTGGGCGGGGCAGGACAGGTGAAAGTCAGTGAAGTCGGTTCACTGCCGTTCGAAAAAGGTTGGTGACCTTAACGCTCTGTTCGTGAGTCAGTCCTGCATGACATTGAAACCTGAGGGTACTTTTGTTGTCCTCTGGCCCAATCTAACTTTCCTTCCTAAGGTGCTTCTGCACCAGTTCGTTAATCAGTCCATTGAGCTGTGTTCCTTCCAGCCGATGGGCCTTGAGTAACGTTCTCTGCTCCTGTGCCCCGTACGTGCCTTGAGGAGCTATGTAAACACTATGGTGCAGTTAAGACAGTTGGAACAGTTGTTTGTCTGTTATGGATCTGTCAAGAAGGGTGCCCCTCTGTCTAAACAGAGGCTGTCACGGTGGGTAGTTGAGGTTATTGCCTCAGCATATAAGCAAGTCTGCCAGCCCATGCCTGGGTCCGTCACTTGCCATTCCTCCAGGGCTGTTTCATCTTCGTGGGCTGCCTTCAGGGGTCTCTCTCTCACTGACATCTGTGCTGCGGCAACAGATGTCAGTCTCCCTGTTCCTTGGCAAGATTCCATAATTTCAATGTTGCTTGATCCCAGGATGTGAGCTCGGCTGTGCTTCGCCGGTGACCCCTGGTCTTTTCTGGTGAGTTACTCCTCGTGACTCTTCTGGTATGAGTCATCCAATACTGTAGCACCGTCTCTGGCAGTCAGGAGGAATGAAACAGAACGCTAGTTACGGATGTAAACATGGTTCTGGGAATACCGGATGACCGCCAAAGTTCCCGGTAACTTCGAGTGTGCGTGAAGACACTCTGAGGTGGAGTGCTGAGCTGCAGTGGCTTATATCACTTCACGGCTATGCTTAGGAGGTTTTCTCAATGTTGAGCTTGCTTGCCACTCTGCCCAGGTTTCTGTGTTTCTGTGTCGAATCCCATTTGAAAATCTTTTAACATAGGAGTGTATACTATTGCAAGAGGCTCTGTTAAAATATATGATATTTTTGCAGCAATTATGCACAGATGTGCATTATTGGTAAACTACTGCAATTGCAGTATTTTATTTTAATATGTAAATATGTTGTATTTTGTGTATTTTTGTCACTGCAGACTGAGAGGTGGTGGCATAATTGTGTTTCTCCTTGAGCAACAGAATGGCACACGCCATCCCTGTGTAGCACACTGCATAACCAACCTCCCCAGAGGGAGCATTATTTTAGTCTTTTACACACACAAACCCACATGAGACAAACAGCTGGCAACATTTAAGTAACTCATGTGGAGACCAGTTTAAAAAGCTAATGCCACTGCTGGAAGCCTTGTGTTCAGTCACAGAAATTCCTGGGCTTCCTTTCATGCTCTTAGCTATCTCTTGGAGGTGTGGATAGAAGTGCACTTTCTCTTTCTTTTCTTAATTTAGCTTTTCTGATTTATTCTCCTTCACCCCCATACCACCTCAGTTAATTTATTCACCCTATTCTCATGCAATTTTCTCTGATCTCTTTACATCATTTGGTAATGCATACATAGTGATAAAAGGCGTGTGGTGCTGTATCAGCTGTCAGAGCATCAGTGGTTTGTGTGGAGGCAGGAGAAATCCACTTGGCAATCACAAACATGGGAATGATCAGAACACTTCCACCTAAGAGCACATGATGCATTGGATCCAGACACAGGCTTTATTTCAGTTACAGCACTATAGCACACAGTGACAGTGAGGTTCAGTAAAAATGTTGTAGGGTTTGTAAGTGTCCTGTAGTGTGCTAAAGGCCAATTGTGCTGTAGCATCTTAAAGGCCAGATGTGATGCAGCACGGATTGGAAAGTCTAAAGTCCCGACCAGGTATAATGATTATCTATTCTATATAAATTTTATCTATATATAACTTAATCTATAATCTGTTTAGATAGATAGATAAGATAGATTGATTGATTTTTTTTTTGTCCATACAGACAGGTATGGAACATGAGTTATCTTTTTGATTGATAAAGAAAGGGTGAACTTAAAAATTGATCTTGTTTTTGAACTCTATAACTACTTTGAACAAGAGAACCAAGCTGTAATAACATGTACTATTTTACATGTAAAACATGTTGCATTAAATTCGTCTTGCGTTTAAAAAACATGTGCATACGAATGGTGTAAATTGGGACAAAGACAAAGGGTGCCAATGTCGCTAAAGCGGTCTTTAAAGTCGCTAAGCTGGCAACATTGGTCTACACTGACAGCTAGATGAAAGACAGGCTAAACTCCGCCTCTCCCTCCAGCAAAAAGAAAATACAGAGATGGAGGGAACGTGGGGTTTTTCATTCATGCGCATTCTGTTTGAAAAGCGATAAAATACACTGAGAACCCAAATGATGCCCTGTCTGTGTTTATTAAACTGAGCTAGTTTAATAAGGGCTAAGCTCACAATACCAGGTCCTTTCCATGATGTGTTTTCCTGCATGATTGATACTCGTCTTACTTAATCCCTTTACTGTGGTATTTATTTATTCCACAGTAATCACAGTGGATAACAGGGAATGTACGCAAGCACACCTAGCTGTACCACACACAAGCACACATACTCACACACATTTATCCTGTCATCCTGCTCTCCATGCTTATGTGCATCTAAACAAAATTTCTTTTACTACATATTTATCAGATTGTGCTTTTACATTCTGCTCCGTTATGTGCCTTTCAAATATGTTTAAATGACAAAAATGACCCAGTAAGCTCTGTCTGCTCAGTCTCCAGAAACATACACAACGCACTACCTGCCAGGCATAATAGAAAATGTAATAAAATTCTCAGACGTGACAGTTTAATAGGGGTCTCAATGAGGTGTTCAAGGAGTGAATGTGGCACAAAAAAAAAATGAAATAGAAAAACGGTCTCCTAATAAGTATGACACCAGAGAATTCTTTAATTTTACACCTTGAAGAATTTTAAAATTGCACTTATTTTGAAAGGGAAATTAAAGAATATGAACTCTGGGGTGAAACCAATAATCTTTTTTTTTTTTTTTTTTTTTAAATCAATCCATACAATAGTTATTCTTTTTACCTTCCTTTGCATACATTGGATTAAGGTCATATACATGTAACTCATAAATCAGTCCCTGATAATATCTGTTGTTTACATTAAATTTCATGGATTAGTCTAATGAGATTTCTTTAGGAATTCTGAAAGGCAAAACAAAATTACTTAAGTATATAATTAACTCCTTAATTAGCTCTTACCAAAGTCTTTTTTTTTTTTACAGTTAAAAGACAATTTAAATTAAATTGTTTATTTATTTAAAGGCAAATTATTCAAATAACTAAGTAATTACATAATTATTAAATAAAAATTATTTGGCTTTTCTCTGCTATTTTGTTGCTAGTTAATTTGAAGGTTTTTGGTTTGAAAGTCTTTAGTTTTCATCTTCATTCTTCTCCTGAATGGCTCATTTCTCTTCTCTCTTTTCTTCTTGTCCTCACCCTCACTTTCTCTTCCCGCTTAATTTATCTCCCATTCTTCAACAGCGTCTCAGTTCTTCTGCCTCTCCACTTATATATATATATATATATATATATATATATATATATATATATATATATATATATATATATAATATACATAACTCATAACGGAAAATTCAACTTTTAACTTGTTCTTACTGTTAAACCTGATGTTGATAAAAATCCGGATGATAAAACATCTGATTACATGCCTTAAAATATATATTTCAGGGCTTACCCATTATAAAATAATCAAGAGGGGTAAAAATAAAGCGAATATAATAAAGCAATAAGCAGTGAGAGGGTGTGTGTTGCAGTGATTTCATCAGGTAAGGGCGCTTGCATCCTAAAACCTTCTTACCTTGGATAAAATCACTGTAACCCATGCCCTCAAATGGCTTACTGATTTTATAAAACAGTGTTAAAAACATTATGATCAAATCCACTGTTCAATAAATAATTGATATACGTATAATACATTATTATTTATTATTAAAAATATTTGCAGTAAACAATTTCTCTGCCATGCAATATAGTCTGTTAACAATAAGATTTAGTTGCTAAGCAACAAAACAAACACATACTGTATATAGGGCATTATATGGACAGAAGAGTGAATTCATTATAAAAGTTTTATTGTTTTGAAACCTTAAACAGTACACAATTATTGTGATGTGATCGCAGGTGTGTGTATATCAATGATTTTATAATGGTTGTGAACAGCACTCAGTTTTACCAACCATCAGATTTTAAAACCAAATCTGTTTTTTAAGTACTGTATATTGTGAAACCCCTACATATGTGCGAGCACACAGAAACATGGAGCAGAGTCAGAAAGCCTCTCTGCTGGTGTCAGGTTGTCTGTATTAAACCAGATGCGAGTGTGACTGGTCAGTGAGGTGTGAGTCAGTTCTCTGTTCACCTAGACACTCATTCTTGCCCTGCCTTCAGCTCCGAGCTTCACTGTTTTCATCAGGAGGATTAGGAGACAAGAGACCCGTAAAATGTGCCCGTACCCAGAGGGATCTGATTCACAGACAAAGCTATAGCTGTGGAGTTAGTGACTTTAGGCTTTGCATGGCTGCTGTTGATCTTGCGCTTGACATTTTAATCCTGTTTAGCGCTGTTTTGTACGGCACAAATGGTATGTTGTCGCATTCCGCCAGTGCAAATTAAGCCTGTAAATCAGCAGTGGTTCGAGGCACTGTTTATGCTCATTACAGTTAAGTAATAAGGTGGGTCATTGTGTAATTTGATATGAAGTTGTGTTCCTCTCCCACACTAGCTTCCCAGCTCTGCTGAGAGACGAGTCATATAACATTTACATGAACAATTATTGATGCTTGCAGATTCTTTTATCCAAAGTGAGACATAATGCGATCTGAGAAGATATCAGTAATAATAATACACCAAAAACAGCAATAATGTAATAAGATTAATCTTGGGGAACATAGTTTTTTCCTTAAAAGGTAAAAGAAGAATACTGGTTTTATATTGTGCATTGTTCTATCCAATTATAAAAAAGAAAGAAAGAAAGAAAAAAGTGACAGTTGTGAAATGAACATATTTTAGATGTAATGGCAATCAGTAGATGGCAGACCGACAGATTATTAATATCCACATTACAACATGAAAACATTTTCAAATTTATTTTGCCCTTTTATAGACCTTTTTTAAGTGGTTAAAGCAACAGTAAGCCAAATGGAAAAAAGGTACGTGTCCTAAAATGTATTTGCATCAGTGTGGACAAGACTTGAATGACAAGACAGCGATGAATAGCTTTGTTGCTGAGTAGCATGATCAGATTTTTTTTTTGGGGGGGGAGGGGTTCTGAAGGTCAAATATTATTATAGCTGCAGTTCTTCATGTAAACATATTACTTTTCGAATTCTCAAGCTATTTTCTGAACAGTACAGTAAGTCCTCATCCAGGTGGTTTGGAAGTGCTTTTAAATGTTTTTCCACATGACACTGAGATGGAGCATGCTCTGTTTGGTTGCCATGGTTTTGGTGTTATGACTATAAGCGGTGTGTTGTCACTGGCAGTGACATAGCTTTGTGTGTGTAATTTAAGATTTGTGATGAACTGCAACAGTATTGTAGACAGACAGCAGGATCTGTCACCACTTTACAAAAGTCAACTTATCTATCCTGTCAAGGCACACAAATACAAACTCAGACACACAAACAGATGCTCCAAGGCAGAAGAATCAGATTGGGTCGTGTGCTTGTGTTAATGTGTGTGATTGAGTGTCCAGTTTCCCAAGTCTCCATATATATCTCATTATAGTTACACCTGCCAAGGTTGGGATATATCAGGCAGAAAGTGATAAGTCAGTTTGCAAAGTTGATGTGTTCAAAGTAGAAAAAATGGACAAGTGTAAGGATCTAAGCGACATTGACAAGAGCCAAATTGTGATTTCTATATGACTGGGTCAGAGCAACTCCAAAACAGCAGGTCTTGTTAGCTGTTCCCGGTATCTAATGGTTAGTACCTACCAAAAGTGGTCCAAGGAAAGACAACCGGTGAACCGGTCACAGGGTCATGGGCACTCAAGGATTACTGATGCACATGGGGAGCGTAGGTTAGCCCATTTGGTCTGATCCCAAAGATCTACTATAGCACAAATTGCTGAAAGGTGTCAGAACACACAGTGCATGGCAGATTGCTGTGTCAGAATGCCCATGCAGACCCCTGTCCACCACTGAAAGCGCCTGCGGTACCTGATCATCAGTCCTGGACCATGGAGCAATGGAAGACGGTGGTCTAGTTTTGGTCTGTGCTTGCATGTGCAGGGAAGAGATGGTACCAGGCTGCATTATGGGAAGACGGCAAGCCGGCAGAGGCAGTGTGAGGCTCCTGGCAATGTTCTGTTGGGAAACATTGTGTCCTGGCATTCATGTGGATGTTACTGTGACACATACCACTTTCCTAAACATTGTTGCAAACCAAGTACTTCCATTCATGACAACGGTGTTCCCTAATTGCAATGGCCTCTTTCAGCAGGATAATGCATCCTGACACACTGCAAGACTTGTTCAGGAATGGTTTGAGGAACATGACAAAGTTTTTAAAATGCTCACTTGGACTCCAAATTCCCCAAGATCTCAGTCAAATCGTGTATCTGTGGGATGTGCTGGACAAACAAGTCTGATCCATTGAGGCTCCACCTCACAACTTACAGGATTTTAAGGATCTGCTGCTAACATCTTGGTGCCAGATAACACAGCACACTTTCAGAGGTCTTGTGGAGTCCATGCCGAAACCGGTTCGGAACTGTTTTGGCGGCACAAGGGGGACCTACACAATATTAGGCAGGTGGTTTTAATGTTATGGCTGATCGGTGTAAATAGCACTTGGGGTGTTCCCTGTGAACAGTGAGCACTTAGAGGAAAGGTTATTGTAGTGGATGATTAATTAGCTAATTAACACTGTGATTAAGGAGACAGAGGAGGCGTTGTAAGCATGTGGGCAGCAGCATGCTGAGCCACTCCTGGCGGGCACTCTCATTTTTTCATAAAAACTGTCGAGTCAACTGATTGTTGTATTGTAAGCTATTTTTAATATCACCACTGTGATTTATTTAGCGCCTGTGAGGAAGTGCAGTACCCAGTGGTATACAAGGCTCAGAGCCGAAGGGAGATCTTAATCTCGTAGCTGCTAAAGTAAGGAATGGCTTTTGTAGCACGGTCAAGATCTTGTACACAAGTCCATGTACCAAGCACCTGTTTTAAAAAATGCTTTTAACCCTCATCATATGTTGCAAGTATGGTAGTGGGGCTCTTTTTTTTAGACACCATGTGTCTGCATGCGTGTGTGTGTGTGTGTGTGTGTGTGTGTGTGTGTGTGTGCATTGAATGATCTGGGGCATGGAAATTAAATGCATGCATGTCTTTTTAGTTAATAAAACAAATAGCCTGTTCAATTTGGTGTGTTACTAAAGGAGTAAGTTATAAAAAGACACAAAGCTTTCCTAGGTGCCCTTTATTCCTGTGACATTTTAATTATGTATCCGCTGTAGCCCTGAATTACGATCCACTGTATAATTTTATCTTTGATTTCATTTCTGTTTCATTTTCGTGAGAAATTAACGCATGCTTTGCCATAGTATGTGTGCAATTTGCGGTCAGTTTCACTTTTGAAGGAAGTGTTGTACCTTTGTATTCCTAAATAAAAACGTTAATGCGTTTTGCAAAAGCATCCCGCCAGGTACAAAATTATTGGCACCCTGACTAATGCATTCACTATTCACTGCTGTGGGGATGTCGACTAGTCAGGCAGTGTTGGGGAAAAAACAGCAATACAGACAGCGAGGAACGCAGCTAAATGTATTAGTCTGAAACTATTTGAAACTATGTCAGTCTAGATGAAGTCAATTCTACAGACAACTTCACAAGACTACACAGGGGAAAAAAGTATTTTTCTTTTTGTTTTCTGTTCATTTAACACTTTAATATCAACTGGAGTGGTGTGCACAAGACCACGAGAGATCATACTCAGCTAGTTTAGAGTCACACACCAGCTCAAAGTGGCCGATCCGGACTTGTTTCAGATGCTATGAGGCAAGAGTTGAACATAGTATTAAAATCTGCCATTAAGAAGCTCCATTCTTCATTACACAAGGATTTTATCATTATTAAGTTACAAAGAAGTTTGTGTGCTATGCTGCGCTCTCACTTAATCAGCAATTTCAGCTGAGCCATTTCAGCCCGTACACACAGAAAAGTGCATTTTAAGAATTGGGATGACCATAAGTAGAGTAATATAATACACCGATTTTATATTTTGCACATTTATGACACTGATTTATTTACTTTATAGTGTGGTAACAGTGCAGCCTTAAAACAATGGTTCTTATGAGAGTATTTCTCCAGCTCTGACAGTAAATAATTCTGGGGTTGATTGTATACTGTAGAATTTGTGAGTATTACTACATTGCAGTATGTGTATGTGTGTGCTCTTTGGGTGAATTAAGCTTCCTGGTGTTGTGGTGTTGAGAGGTGTCTGAGCGTTTGAGAACAGCTGTGCTACTGATTCAGGAAGTAGAAAGGTATGCCTTGTCAACATGGCAGTTCCAGGGACTGAAATAAGGGTGACAATATTGTGCTATAAACTGTTAGGCTCCTTTAACATTTCCTGTACCTTATAATGCTATTTTTTAATGTAACGATCTGATTGCAGGAAAGCTTTCTGACACCATCCTGTGCTAGAGCATTATTTTAAAACATTTTACTTGATGTCAGTACCATTTAGGGATGGTGCAGAGTAATTATGTTCCTAAGAAACACAACATACTAAGTAAGAAATACCAAAACAGCTATAAAGCACAACAGGTGTGTCCATTATCATATATTAGCGTTATCAGTGATTTGCTTGCTGAGGCTCTGACCACAATACTGACCCATTTCCTTCTCTTACCTCTTAATGAAGCCAGTGACAGAGGGAAAATACGCAACATGAAAGCGGTTCACCTGTAGAGGAGAGAGGATTAAAAAGCCCATAAACATGTGAGAGGACCTCAAGAACAGCTGCAGTACGAATTGTTACTGGGGCCACTCCCTCACTCACTCACACACACGCGCACACACACACACACAGACTGTGGCGGCTCATCCATAGGTGCAGGTGTGGCAGAGCCCAACCATTTATATCAGCTGAATATCAACAGATGTTCTTCATAGTCCTCATTCACCACTCTATACATTTTAAATTAGGTCAAAATATGAATGACCTCTTTTGCATTTAAAAAAATGTTTCTCTTTGACTGAAATAAGCCAAAATTGCTTTGATTTGCTTGCTTTTCTACGTGTGCTCAATTTAGAGTTGTAGTTACTCCTAGTGGTCATAAATGAGAACTGCAACAAGTGCCAATAGAGGAAATAGGAATAGGAAAAACCAGAGAAAGCTGACTCTGACAGAGTTTTTACTCCTCACTTCTGAGTTAAGTCAAATGCAGCATTATGCTGCCCCATTCTCACTCTATGAACATTTTAGTGGAGGAGGACCTGTGGACAGAACAGGGTTGCCAGGTTTGTTTATTTTTTTAACACCAAATTGGGGTAGTTTAAATATAGTCTGCGACTGCCAAAATCTTGTTTTATAGCAAATAAACATTAATAATACGACTAAATTTCCACAAACAGTGGAAAACAGTGTGTCTATGATGTACTGAACCATTACTGTTGTAAGATATATTACAAAAATTGAAAGAGAGATTTAGGGGTATTATGGTGTGCATAATGTCCATACATCCGAAATGCATGTGCACCACAGTGACCTTGTTTCCCATGCAATGGCTGATAAAAAAAGAAGATTACTTTGTCTTCTTTTCCAGTGCCTGAATTGTTTGGGTTAGATTCAGGTCTTTTGTGTGCTTTTTGAGATGAAGCTGGGATGGAAATTTTGCTCAAACCTGGCAAACACACCAGCTGAAATGAACATGTCTGAACAAAGGTACACTTAAAATGAACTTCTAGACCGGTCGCTGTATGTCATCATGCTGTCGTCTTTCAACTTCCCATTACAGGGTTACACTAAAAATTGACTAGACAGTAACCTATAGCATAAAGTCAAGTGTGATAGCTACAGACTTAATTTTATTTGAGGCTGTGTCATTATTAATGTCGTCTTGCCCCACCATAATCGATGGTCACAAGCTGCTGCTGACATACACTAACACACACACACACACACACACACACACACACACACACACACACACACACACACACATAAACCCGATTGTGCCTTTCACACATCAATCTATTTCATTATTTATTCTGGTCTGTGGCCTAGAAGGAATCACAATTGCTACAAACTCCAAACACACTCACACAAACAGTCACAACAGACTCAGAGTCAGGTCACAGTAGTTCACATTCATCAATTCAGTTGGATGTGAGAAGGAGGGGGTGGTCCCAAAAAGATGAAAGAAGAGAATGAAAGAAGGAGATATGCAGAGAGAGAAAGAACAAATGGAAAAAGACATAAATAACTGTGAGGAAGGGGGACATTGGGCTGTCAGAGAGAGGCAAAATGCAGAGCAGATGTCTCGGTGGCGCTGCAGTGCACGGCCACACAATTTCACGAGGATTTACCTCTATGCCGCAGGTCAGGATCAGATTGACTTTTTTTTTGCTAGAAAAGTACATTTTTAAGGACTTTCATACTTGCAAATCATACGCATACATAAAGTACATATGCACATCTAGCTTAATCAATGTAGTGGCATCATTTTAACTCTTATAAGTATTATAAATGATAACTACTAGTTTATTAGCTCTGTTTATGTTATGGAAACTTCATATGGCACTCCATAAGAGAATAGTTGATTACTCAACGATTGGGAATTTCATGTAACCTAGCTTTAACCTAAAATGACAGTCATTATGATATGTTAAATGGTATAAACACATCAACCCCACATCTACCAATTTAACTTAAGCCAACCTCCACAAAAGCAGAAGCGGCTCTGTCACTCTAGTTCTTTGTCAAGATAGAGGGTTTGGTGTGTACAAAAAAATAATAATTTAGGGGAAGTCACTGTAAGAGCTAAGCTCATTCACACACATGACTGTGTTACTCTCCATATGAGGACATTCTGTTAACATAATTATTAATGTAGCTAACTAACGCAATGCTTACACATACACTATATGGCCAAAGGTTTATAGAGACCTCACCATCACACTCATATGTACTTTTTGAATATCCCATTCCAAATTTAGTCCCACTAGATTTTGAAGCGTGGCTGTTGGGATTTGTGCTCATTCAGCCACAAGAGCATTAGTGAGATTGGGCACTGATGTTGGGCGAGGAGGTCTGGAGAGCAGTTGGCATCCCCAAAGGTGTTCAGTGTGGTTGAGGTCAGGGCTCTGCAGGTCACTCTTCTTCCACTCCAACTTTGGGAACCCATCTTCATGGAGCTTGCTTTGTGCACAGGAGCATTGACATGCTGGAACAGGTTGGGGCCTCTTGGTTCCAGTGAAGGGGAATTGTAATGCTACAGCATACAAAGACACCTTATACAATTGTATGCTACCAAACTTGTTGCAAAATTTTGGGGAAGACCCACATATGGGTGTGATGGTCTGGTGTCCACATACCATATAGTCTAAATCTAACCCTAACCTTAAAATTAGTAACCAAAAAGAAAACCTTTAGGCTCTTTAGATTTAAATAAAAGTGGCAGTCTTCCTTGTCTAAAGGTCAAAACTGTCAGATATTCCTTTCTTTACATTTGGTTTCCACCAAGATATAAATACATGCCCACACACATACGCCCACAAAATTGTGTTCCTAGTAAGAAGTGGCATGGGGAGACTGTCTGTAACAGCTCAGACACCATCCCTGTTTTCTCACTCAGCTTGTGAAACTTTAATGAGTCAAATATACGGCAACAAACAAAACAAATAGCCATAGTGAAGAGGCTAATTCAAGTAATTTATCTCCTCCCACCTTAGGGTTATTCTGAGTTCAGAGAAAGAGGAGACTATGTACTGAGGAGCCTGAAGACATCAAGTAAACAAAAGACAAAAATCTGAATAATAAACCTAGGCATACCCTTATTAAAGATTTGTTTGTAAAAGTTATTGTTTTAAACAGTTGTTACTATTTATTTATTATTTATGATAATGTAGGCCACAGTATCACTAAAAGCAATGTGTTTTGATCCTGTTATGTTTGATGATAGCTTGAACTGTGAGTGCTTGAGGCATGTTTAATTAAGTAATGGAGTGTTTCATGTGCACAGAAATTTGGGCAACATCAAAGAAAACAGTTATTTTTCAATCATAAATAAAGGCAGGCAATACAGTCAAATGGAGTGTAACTTCCTTCATAGGTGGTGAAAACAGTGTGTTGCTAGAAAACATTATGTTGCTGTCTTTCTGGGAGAATGGCTGAGTATAATATCACTCCAGCTGGCCAAGTGTCGTTCCTTCGGCCAGCTTTGATGTACGGTCTCTGTCCTGGAACCTGCAGGTCTGGCCCACAGCTGGAGAGACCTCCGCCTTTGTTATGTGCGCACGCTCTGTCTCAGCCAAGTGCTGATTTTCACCCTTCTCACACTACGGCAATATTCTCTACAAGAACTTCAGCAAACCTGTCAAAACTCATACTGTGCATGATGTTCGAACATAATATAAAAGGGTGAGTAATTGTCCTTTTGAGATCACTATAAAGCTGTAAGTTGACACATTTTAACTGTAAGTAGTCTGTATTCACTCAAACCTAGACACTCTCTTTATAATAATACACTAAAGTATTTATGTGCTTCTATATACGAGACATATTGTAGCCTTATTTGGAGTTTGCTGTAATAAGAGATAAATAATGCTGTGTCTCTGTGTGCTTTGGAGCAAGGTTGTACTTAATCTGCCCTTTCACCTCCAGTTCTACACAGCTGGACTGAAGCTGGCTGACCCACTCATCGCCCTGGTCATTCTCTCAGCTCCCCATGCTCAGGTTTTTGATGGGTGTTTTACCAGCAGTTTCACAGGCTTGGTGGCCGGGTAAACAGACACATAAAGTGGAGTGCTGGTTGCTTAACAAGTGCTAGGTGTGGGCCTGCGCTGGCCATTAAAACACATGTGTGTCTGGGCAGCAAAGGCTGTCATAGGGCCATGTAATAGAATAGCAGCAGGGTAGAAGAATCCTTTCCAGATGCAGCAGGTGTGGAAAGGCTTAGGCGATCCATGTGGGCCTGTGAGAGGGCGGTGCTGGAGTGCAGGAAGGTCAGAGGCTCTGCAGGATCACCTGTTTGAGGCCCAGGACTAATAAAGTGGAGTGCCAGAGAGGGTCACACGCAGTAGCAGAACACATGTTGCAGTTTTTTGATTTGATTTTTGATGTTTTAACTTCATCATATCATCAATGATTATTGGCCAGTGTAATAAATAAAACAGAAATAATAATAATAAGTAAACATACTGAGAAACCACAAAATGTAAAGTCATTAAACATTCCTGTGGCAGAAAACATCAAGTAACAGCCTGACCTCTGACTGTTACAATGCACTGACACTGGAGACTTCTTCCATAATTGGTAACTAAACATCTCCTTACAGAATGCATCACCATATCAGAAGATGCACCATGGCAGGAAAAGGGGACTAGAAAGATGTCCATGTACAGTATGTGGCCAATCAAGCACATAGCTATGCAATCGCCATAGACAAACACTGGCAGAAGAATGGGTCATACTGAAGAGCTTAGTGACTTTAAACATGGCGCTGCCATAGTATGTCACATTTGAAATGTCATGAAATGGGTTTCTATGGCTGAACTGCTGCACACAAGCCTAAGATCACTATGTGCAATGGCAGGTGTCGACTGGAGTGGTGTAAAGCACTCTGTTTCTGGACTATGGAGGAGTGGAAACAAGTTTTCTGGAGTGAAGAATCATGCTTCGCTATCTGGAATTCTGATGGAAAAATCTGGGTTTTTGCATATGCCATGAGAACGCTACCTACCGGAATGCATAGTATCATCAGCAATGTTTGTGGAAGAGAGATAATGGTCTGGGGATGTTTGTCAGGGTCTGGGCCTGGCCCTGGCCCCTTAGTTCCACCTTAGTTCTACAGCATACAAGACATTTTACACAGTTGAATGCTTCAAACTTTGTGGCAACAGTTTCCTAAAGGCCCTGTCATGCTCCACCATGACTATGCCCCTGTGCATAAAGTGAGGTCCATAAAGATATGTTTTGTTTGGTGTGGAGGAACTCCGGTTGCCCTGACCTCAAGAGTCCTGACCTCAACCCCATTGAACACCTTTGGCATGAACTGGAGCATTGATTGTGAGTCAGACCTTCTCATCCAACATCAGTGTCTGACCTCACAAAGGCACTTTTTACTGAATAGGTGCACATTCCCACATAATCCCACAAATTCTGCCAAAATCTTGTAGAAAGCCTGCCCAGAAGAGTGGAGGCTATTATAGCTTCAAAAGGGTGGCCAACTCCATATTAATGTCCATGGTTTTGGAATTGGATGCCCAACAAACCTCATATAGGTGTAATGGTCAGGTGTCCACATACTTTTGGGCATATAGTGTATGTAATTGGTGAATCTGAAGGAGTGTGGGTATTCTGCCCCTAGCCTGGACTGGGGGCTACAGATATACAGCAGTGATTAACAGAAACTGCTGATGGATCGACCAGAAAATGAATTATTTGAGAAAGACTGCTGGAGTAAGTGATGTTCAGGCTAATCAAATAATTAACTGTGACAACTCAGCGTTTTCCTAACTGAACTGTAGACAGAAAAGGCTTGAGGGAATATGCAGGCTGTTTCTATGCTCTGATGTGGTAGTTGAGAGAGATGAGGAGCAACAGAGCAGAAGGAATCTAGTTGAAACCTATATTCTACAGTGAGAAAGGTCACAAAAATTATTAAATTCTGCCTGCATGAACTAGCAAATGAAAATATTGAAATGACGTGTAGTACATACGTTTTCACACTAAACAAAGTCTGCGTTCAGTACGTACAACTCTATAGTATGCATGGGTTTCACACACCGCACAGAGCTGAAACATTGGTTTAAATAGACACCTACAGTTCCGTCCACTAATATTGGCACCCTTGGTAAATATGAGCAAAGAAGGCTGTGAAAAATTGTCTTTATCGTTTAAACTTTTGATCTTTTGTATAAAAAAAAATCACAAAAATTCTCTGCTCTCATGAATATCAAATTGCAAACACAGGTTTATCAAAAAAAAAAAAAAATCTTTGTGAAATATAGGTGTGCTCCAATTATTGGCAGCCCTATGAATTCATATAAGAAAAATATATTTGTATTGAAGTAAATTCCCATTTATATTTAAAGATTTTTTAGTATACCTGGGTGACTATGAGCAGGAAATTGTTCAACCATGACTTCCTGTTTCACAGTGGTAAAATATGAGGTAACAGACAGGCCAAATTCCCTTAGTCTTTCATAACAATGGGTAAGACGAAGGAATATAACTGTGATGTGCGGCAAAAGGTTGTTGAGCTTCACAAAATGGGAAGCGGCTATAAGAAAACAGCACAAGCATTGAAAATGCCCATTTCCACCATCAGGGCAATAATTAAGAAGTTCCAGTCAACTGGAAATGTTATGAATCAACCTGGAATTAGACTTGTGTCTGTGTTGTCTCAACACACTTTGAAGAGGATGGTTCGAGTAGCCAAAAAATCTCCAAGGATCACAGCTGGAGAACTTCAGAAGTTAGGTGCGTCTTGGGGTCAGAAAGTCTCCAAAACTACAATCCAAATCGCCACATGTTTTTTGGAAGGGGTTCAAGAAAAAAAGCAAAACGTTAAATAATAAAGACAGTTTTTCCACAGCATTCTTCGCTCATATTCATCAAATGTGCCAATATTAGGGGAGGGCACTGTATCTTCTGCTTTCCATGCCAGTCAGAGCTGAATCTAAAAACGTGGTGTTGTCCTTTAGTATGATTAAGTGATTGACTTTTAATTCAGAAATAAGAGAGATGTGAGAGTCTGTGTGAGTTCTTTTTCAATCTCTTTCTGAACATTAAATATTTTGTATATTTGGAAAAGAGATATAAAAACCCCACACTCTCTCAAGCTACAAGGAAGAAATTTATCAAGACCCCGGTCGTAGAATGAACTTCATCTGGCTGTCTGAACAGCTGAGACTAAGCACTTAAATCAGCACGTTGTTCATCTGTTATTTGAAAGAAAGAAAATAAGAAAAAATACAAAAATACACCTTTGTGTTGTGTTCACTTTTCATACTGGACTAACCTTCCCAACAGGGTTTTTAGACTGATGTTACTCTTAGTCCCTGAACTAGTGAGCTGGCATGAGGGTGTTTTTGACAGAGACACCAAAGCACTTCTGTAAGACGGTGTGGATAGGGAGCTGGCTAAATTCTGTAAACTTTACTCAGTATAATAAATGTTACCACCTAATTTTGCATGCAGTTGAATAGATTCAGTTAGTATTTCTTTTAAGAGCCTAGGTTATTGATGTTGATTGATGGCATAGATAATAATCTATTTAAAAATTAATGGGCACAGTTTATGGCCCTTCAAGGGCTCACAAAAATGCTGATGTAACCCACCTAGAATTTGAGCTTGACACCCCTGAAATAAGCAGTAAGAGCCACTGCAGACAGGCTGCATAATTGTTGGATGAATAATGTGCTACTCTCTGGCACCTTGTGCACTGAGTCAGAAATGTCATTCATCATAATCACATTATCTTGCATTAAAGTCAGCAGTTATGAGTCAGCCGGCTTATTGTGTTTGTATGAGGAGCTTTATAAGACTAAAAAACACACATTGTGAAAAACCTCATATAGTGTTGGGCCTGGAATGTCACTAGACATTAATGACATCTGGGGCTTAACCTGAAAGTACCACATTATTGACCATATGTGCCTAATTCAAGGCCAATGGGCCAAATATGGCTTGCTGCCTCATTTCATTCAGCCTGCACTTGCAAACTTGCTAAACATAATACTGAAACACCCTGTAGTACCTAGAACGTACCATTTTCACACTATCCACAGCAGACCCATAACATAGCGATTGCCTGTGTTCTGCATGCACGACTGTGCGTCTCACAGGGCTGAAATGCTGTTTAGAATCTATGCCTATCTGCTGCTTTCGATGCCAGTCAGACCCACATCTAAAAATGATTCAGAAATGTTTCGGTTGTTGCCCCTTAGTGTGATTCAATGACTGATTCCAAATCCTGAAACGTATCACCCAGTGTAGAGACCTACGAATATATATGTTGAAAAAATAAAATGTGGTGGAGCGTGGAAACAAGAGAGATGGGACACTAAGGACATGTATGTTCTTAACGTACAAGCCCGTGTGACTTCCTAAATACAACAGTTGGATCTGGTCCACTAATTTGATTGGTTGAGCGGCATTCCAAGAGCGCCTATATTTCCTGCAACTGCACTCGGACATTTCACTGTGTGTATCACTCTGCTCATGTGTTCTCCACATAAAATTCCACTTCCTGGTTCAAAACGGTTCTTACAGTAGCGTTAGTGACATCATCAGCAGACATGACAAGCAATATTTTTCAGGAGTATAACTTTTGGCTTAAAATATGAAAGCTTGTCAGTTGAAGATGAAAAGGAAGAGGGATGCCAGTTTTACCAGAAGGACCTTTAACGGGAATATACAACTCAATTTGAGCTAGCTAGTGAGCTAATCGTCATGCTATAATGTGAGTGTGGCTTCTTCTGAATCTACAATGTCCTACAAAAATATTGGATCACTGACATCACCAAATTGTTGGTTTCTTCTTTTGTGTTGCTTTTCCAAGCTTTTACTGGTTTCTCCCTTCAGTCTCCTCTTCAGGAGGTGAAATGCATGCTTATTGGGTTAAGGTCTTGTGATCGGTCTTCCACCTTTTCCCCCAATGTAGTACTTTGTTGAGTTGGCAGTGTGTTTTGGATCAGTGTCTTACTGCATAATAAAGTTTCTTCCAACTAATTTAGTTGCATTTCTCTGTAAATTGGCCAACAATATGTTCTTGTAGACTTCTGAATTCATCCTGCTGCTACCATCATGAGTTACAGCATCAATAAAGATTAGTGAGCCTGATATAGAAGCAGCCATGCAAGCCCAAGCCATGATGACACGACCTCCACCATGTTGCATAGATGAGCTTATATGTTTTGGATCATGAGATCTTTTCTTTCTCCACACTTTGACCTTTCCATCACTTTGGTTGAGGTTAATCTTGGTTCCAGAACATTTGTGACTCATCTCTGTATTTCTTTGTGAATTCCAGCCTGGCTTTCTGATTCTTACTGCTGATGAGTGGTTTACATCTTGTTGTATGTTTCTGCTCTCAAAGTCTTCTTCAAATGGCAGATTATGACACCTTCACCCCTGTGCTGTGGAGGTTGATGGTGATGTCACTGACAGTTGTTTTGGTTTTTTCTTCACAGCTCTCACAATGTTTTTGTCATCAGCTGTTTTCCTTGGCTGACCCATTCAGTGTCTGTTGCTCAGTACACCAGTGGTTTCTTTCTTTTTCAGGACATTCCAAATTGTTGTTTTGGCTATGCCCCATGCTTGTGCAGTGCCTCTGATTGATTTTCCCTCTTTTCTCAGCTTCAAAATGGCTCGCGTTTCTCCCATAGATAGCTCTTTGATCTTCATGTTGGTTTATGCTTTTTAATAACAAATGCAGCGTTCACAGGTGAAACTGAAGCCTAAAACCAAGAGTAGATGTTCAGAGCTATTTATTATTTAAACAATCAATCTAACAGGTCACACCTGGTTACCAAGTAACACCTGTCAGTCACACGTTCCAATATTTTTTCTCACTTACAAATTGGGTGGTGTGCTATGTTCTATATGTCTACATATAAATACCAGGAAAGAAGCACTGAAATTTTAAACTCTCTTCTCATATTCATGTTTTGTTCTCAAACCCAAATGTCTACATCAAAAAATAAATTTAACACAGGTAAGTGCAGTACTTCATACACAGTGATATCACAGTGACAATTTTTTTATGACTCATCAATGGCTCATGAAAATACTGAATTTGAGTTCAGTGCAACAAATAAGTTTATGGACTATAGAATAATAAGTGTTTAAATATTGAATCATTTAGATATGAGTCACATACTTTATTGTATGATTTTGTTTATGTTGAGGGATCTCACTGTGATTCTCTATTACAGAAAAGCTTTATTTTGCGATTATTATGTGCACTGACACTCATTTCCATGTTTTGCTTGACTCCACTCAGCTCCAGTAAGTTATTGGAAACTCTTTCACAATTGTGAATCTATAGTTGTGGTATTGTTACCTGAGAATGAGTGAAGTGATAGTCTATAAGTGCATGAGTGCTTTTAGATATGCAGCGTTTAGTGGTTGGAATTGAACTGTGGTGCATGGACACTCATCAGTGTGGTTTGTTTTCGCAGGTATGAACACAGTAATTGCACTTGGGTGCAGACCAAAAAAAAATGCTTCCAAAAAAGAAAAAGATCTCCACCTTGGGTCAGCTTCAGTAAAAAAGGGATTCAAACCTGACTTTCGTTTGGAGCTAGTTGTTTGTTATTTATATTCTTGTTTAATTATTTATTTAACACTGGCTCAAATTTGCCAAAGGTTTGTTTACCTTTGCCTTTTCTGTATATCTGAGCATGGAATAAAAGCTTGTTTGTTTTAGCCTTGTCCCCTCTACATGACCCTGTTTGCATTTTTATTTGTTTAATTATGTGTAGTGTGAAGCCAAGCCAAACCCAATAGCACAAATATCAAGTTCATTCTAATTTGGACTCTGCAAATGGTCTGAAAGTGTGAAAGTGTCCTATAACTCATTGCATACATATGCATTTTAGATACATCACATATATGACAACAGAAAGTTTACATGGACAACAATAATCCGATATTAACCCAATTAAGTCAATACTCTGATTAAGAAACTACCATGAAAACAGCGGTTATTGATTACCTAGAGCCGACTAAAGTCATACTTTAAAGTATGTAAACATACTTTAAACATACGAAGTAAACACAATTAAGACATGTGGAGTATCCCTACTTTAGTCGCATCATCAACGTGCACTACAGACATGTACACACCTTAATCACACTATTAACGTCGTATGGAAGTTTTCACCGCATTTTACGACAGGACACACACACACGGCAGTGCTCAACTGTTTTACAGCAAACAGGAGCGCATGGCTGCATCCGAAACTTACCTACTGTATAGTAGGTGAAACACATGTATTTCTATGTACTATACAGTAGGTAAGTACGCGGTTTGGGACGCAGCCCAGATCTTCAAGCAGTCGTCTATTTGCACGTACAGCCTGACAAATAATTAACTGCACTTGAAGCTTTCGTAAAATAAAAAATGAAAACACCCAAAACTGTATACGGTACCATAACGAGGATGAACTGTATGTTGATGTGTGAAATTCTGGAGGGAACGTGGCATGGTGTGGCACGGTGACGTAATGACGTGTGCTGTTAATCGATCTATGATCTATAACATGTAAAACAGGAACATGAAAGGAATATTCTAAAAGCAATTCATGTAAACACATTAATCCCAATTTTATCTTATTCAGATAAGGTCAATAATTAGATTATTGCTGTCCACACTAGTCAGTGTCTCAGCTCTCTTGTTCTTTTTTTTTTTTGACTCACATAATGATATAGTTCAGATTCTCTCTCTGTATGTTTTCGCGTTGTGTGTGTGTGTGTGTGTGTGTGTGTGTGTGTGTGTGTGTGTGTGTGCCTTCCAGTGCATGAGTATTCTCTCTGGGTATGCTGAGAGATTGCTATTATAAAGAGTGAATGCTTAGTAAAGGAGAAAGCACCGGGTCTGAGCTAATGGGTGGTGCGGTGCAGTACACATACTTTCTTCATTAATCTAATACCCATAAGTGAATCTAATTTGCCAGAGGGGTTTATGGAAACTGAGAGAAACATTGTTCCAAAAAGTAGTTGATTGATGAATTAATGTGAACTGTCTGCCAGTGTTTCAGCATTTTACGTTCCAACAGAGTGCATGTGCAGGCCAGTGATATCTGTCTATGAGCTGACATTAGTAATGAACTTTTATAGTAAAGCTACTCCATTTTGAACTGGTCTGTTTTCAAACTGGCGTGAGTTCATAAAAGTCCCTCTGTCAACGGCTTTCATTTATGTCTTGGATGTGCATTCTTCAGCACACTCTGTCTCTGTCTTATTGATTACTTTTCATGCACATGCCCACATGTCTTGATTGTCTTGCTGCCGTTGATGAACGCCTCTGCATGTCATGGCTCATTGTAGTGGATTACGCAGTAGCAGCACTTTGCTGCTTAAAGCCAATCATCTCAGGGAGTTTTTCCTTGCTACCATCAGCTTGCTCATTAGGGACAAATTTATCAATTTAAAATTCACATTGGAAATGTATATATTTCTATAAAGCTGCTTTGTGACAATGTCCATTGTTAAAAGCGCTATACAAATAAAACTGAATTGAATTGAATATTTTTTAGCTGTCATGTTACCCTGATCCTCAATGCCCTAAGTGCTCTCTCTCTCTTTATGGAATATGATTTCATGGAAAAGCTGGTTTAGTAAGGTTTACTCCATTCCTAATGGAGTTCTGAATCTTCCTAGGATCCCCCGGTGTTTCTCACAGAGAGTGTCAGCGTAGGCATCTGTGAAGCCTGTTATCTTCTGTTGTGTCTGATCCGCTCCTGCCAAAACAACATGATGAGTACCTCTTCACTGAGTCATCATACACGTATGTACAGCCTTATACGTATGAGTGCGCCGTCCATGTGCGCACGCATATAATTATATACATACTCTGCAGTGGATTGTGTGTTGTCTTAGCTCCCATGTCAGTATGAGAAGGTAAAGATTTGTGCGAGTGTGATTGTGTCCAGACGTCCAGACGCTTGTCTGAGGATGGATGGGACAGCTTTGTGCTAGTCAGACATAAGACTGCAGAGATTCCATTACGTAGTTCACGTGTCTCTCAGCACAACAACAGCCCTTAGCCTTCATACAGTCAAACAAACCTGACCTCTCTCAGTCCTGTGTGTACATAGTAGCTCACCATCTGACTGCTGCCTCCCTCCCCTCAGCTCACTCAGTGCCATCACTTAAAGCCAGAACTTGATATGTCTGAAAAACACATGCCTTAGACCAGTCGGGGGGTACAGAGAGATCAGAAGTGGGGCGCAAATTGTTTAAGGAAAAAAAAAAAAACACAGACAGGGCATCATTTGGGTTCTCAGTGTATTTTATCGCTTTTCAAACAGAATGCGCATGAATGAAAAACCCCACGTTCCCTCCATCTCTGTATTTTCTTTTTGCTGGAGGGAGAGGCGGAGCTTAGCCTGTCTTTCATCTAGCTGTCAGTGCAGACCAGTGTTGCCAGCTTAGTGACTTTTCAGACCCTTCAGTGACTTTTTTTTGCAAAAAAAAGAAAAAGGCGCCTAGCGACAAAGCTAGTGACTTTTTGGACAAACCATAGCGACTTTCCAAATGTCATCAGTACTGTCCTACAAGCACGAGATCTTTCTTTCCCGCAGCACTCACACCTCTCTCTGCGTCTGTTCTGTTCAGTGAGTGGCTGAGAGCCAGAGATTTAACAATGTCCTGGATTAAGAGACGCACTTCATCCCAATTTACATCATTCATATGTGAATGGTTTTAGAACGTAAGACGAATGTAATGCAACATGTTTTATATGTAGAATAGTTCACATTATTACAACCTAGTTCTCTTGTTCAAAGTAGTTATAGTGTTCAGAATAATTTTTGGTCATTCATGTTCCATACCTGTACGTTATATAGTTTCATAAGTCCTAAAAGTTATTTTAAAAAATCCTAAGTTATAAATGTAATTTTAAAAAAGTACAAAAACACAAAAGCAAAACAAAAAAATCTGTCTACCTATCAAAAACAGATTATAGATTAGGTATAATATATATATATATATATATATATATATATATATATATATATATATATATATATATATATATATATATATATTTAAAATAGATAATCATTATAGCTGTTCTTCATCAATATGGGGGCGGGCGTGCCACAAGGGAGGCTTGCTGGGGCTTTAGTTACAAAAGGTTGAGAACCTCTGCATTAGACAGTAAGCCTACATTCTGTTCTGTGCACAATTAACTATCAGAGCTCCATATGGAAAAGAAAATGCTGAATATTAGAGCATGCTAGATCAAGTTCTATTTAATAAGCTGTTGAAAAGAGTGAAAGTCATATTGTTAAATTTGCGATGATTAATGTGATTGTTTTAATTAGGCCTATTCATACAAGCAATATGGTGGCTGCTGTATAAACTACAATACTATTAGATGTTCATTTCAGCGTTTGACATCTTGTTTATGTGTCATTGTATTACACTCTTTTTTATACTTTTAATTTTTAAACAGTCTCTTACATTTATGTTTTGTTATTGTATTGGAAGAAAAAAAATTCCTTCTTCAGTCTGCATTTCCTATCGCTGATTTTTTGGGGGGGGCTTCAAGTAAAGTGCTTGTGTTTAGTCTAGTCTAGTCTATTGAAAAAAATTCTTCAAGAAAAATTTTATCAGCTATTGCTGAGACGACCGAGACGAGAGCGCACGCATGAGCTTCTCTCTGCACTGTTTTCCTGTATGAACAACGTTCAGCTCGCTTAACCCACTTGATATTTTTAAGTATACTTTTCCATTGTGGGTCGCTGCTTCCAGTTCCCATTGTAAATACTTATTAAGGTCTGAACCTCGTCGTCGGTCCATCGGTCGTAGTACTGTTTAACAAACTCCGTTTTGTCGATTTGAATCTCAATAAACAACTGTTACTTTACACACCGCAACAGACTTTTAAAAATGGTGGTTAAAAAAAAAGGCTGCATGCAGTCAACCAATCAGCGTGTTCGGCACCCCACAAAGTTCCTGGCTTTTGAAAAAATATTTTACCCAGAACTTAATTTAAACACATCGAATACCTCCAGAAGTCCCTAGTTCCTGGGGAAAGTTCGTACGGTGGAAAAGCAGCACAGTGGTTTAATGCTTTGTGTGCACAAAAACACTTTAATCCAATTTTATTCATAAAATATCTTCACTTCCGAATAGATCTCCGACACACGTGCATGCTGTGTCGATGCGAGAGTCCTCCACTATGTCGAAATCTGCAGACAGCAGCTTGTTGTATGTGACTCTGTCTGTGTACATCGTCCCTCTTCCTCTGCTGTAAACAGTGCAGCGCTTCCAGGTCTTGTTGTATCACGGGAACATCTGAAATCTCCCAAAATATTAGAAATAGGGTTTGTCCGGGGGGGGGGGTGGGGGGTTGGGGGGGGGGGGGGGGGGGGGTTCCTCTGGGTATTCCAGAATCCTCCCCCTGTCCTAAAGCATGCATCATAGGCTGCTCGCAGT
Organism: Ictalurus punctatus; assembly: GCF_001660625.3. NCBI lineage: Eukaryota > Metazoa > Chordata > Actinopteri > Siluriformes > Ictaluridae > Ictalurus > Ictalurus punctatus. Next base: position 21,275,318 of record NC_030418.2, read on the forward strand.
TTCCTAATTTGTCTGTAGCGTGTGTGTGTGTGTGTGTATGTGATTGTGCCCTGCGATGGGTTCCCCTTCCTTGTGCACCTAGTCCTCTGGGATAGGCTCCAGGCTCCAGGTGACCCTGTGTAGGATAGGCGTACAGAAAATGGATGGAAATGGAGTTTGTCCTGAAGTGTGTGTGTACAGATGGGGTGCAGTTTGAAGAATTATGCAAAAAGTAGGTAATGAGGTGAGTTTTCTAGGAATGGAGAGGGGAGCTTTGGTTATTGAGAAACATGTGTCAGGAAGCAACACCTTTGTGTGAGGGATCATGAAAATCTGTCATCCAGGCAAGTTTTATTCACATCATCTTGCGTTTAAGATGTTATCAGTGTCATCCAAGTGACTGATGTCGAATGATGTTTTTTCTCTTCTTTTCCATGTTCCTATCTATAGTGCCTTATCATTAAACTGAAGTAATGTTCTGCGTTATAGAATTATTGCCTCTTGGTCAGGACATTCTGACTGGTTGATGAGTAGTGGTGTTTTCCCAGGGTAATATCGTTTATGTAGAATCAGGATCTTTCATACTAATGGAACAGGGTGAATGGATCAAATGTGATCACACTGATTCTGATTATAATGCCATTAGTTAATTAAATACAGATGTAAAAACTGGAAAGCAAGTGGTTGATGTGTGTGTGTGTGTGTGTGTGTGTGTGTGTGTGTGTGTGTGTGTGTGTGTGTGTGTGTGTGTGCGTGTGTATGTGTGTGTGTTGGATATCTGTATGTTTGTGTACATCCCTATGTTTCAGATTGTGTGTCTGTGTCTAGGTCTGTGCATGTGCGTGTGCTTGTGCGTGTGTGTGTGTGTGTGTGTGTGTGTGTGTGTGTGTGTGTGTGCGCGTGAGCGTGCGTGTGTGTGTCTGTGTGTCTGTGTGTCTGTGTGTGTCAGGCCCCACACTCAGCTAATGGATGGAAAATATATCAGCACACTTTGCACACTAAAAAACTCTCAGAAGTTACAGCTTTGAGCCTTTTTTCCACTTGCTTTCTTTGGCTGCTGTCACAGCTCAAAGACAGCTACAGTACGGTTTAAGCTTACTTTAGCTGCAATGAAGTGTTGTGTTAACTGATATGTGAGCTCTTTTTTTTTCTAACAGTGATGGGGAGAAAATTACAGATGTGCAGATTGCTTGTTTTAAACTTAATCACACTTATACTTATGGATAGTGTTTCTTTAATTCAATCCCTACGTGCATACTGTGAATCATTTGGAATAAGAATAAATTGGTTTCGAACATTTACAACTTCATTTACACGATTTTTTACTAATCCTGAGTGTTTCAATTTTTGAACGATTATTTCCTGCTATGTTAGTCGAAATGCAAATGTCACACTTTTAATAATTGCAAATGAATGCTTTGATGAAATGAGCCTGTGTAAATGAATAGGCATGATTAGTAGGCTTGAGACTATTGACAATAGCATCAGAAACTGCTGATAGTTTCCATCTATCATGATGGCAAGTTGTATGATTTAAATGTCTCTCAGAAAACCTCACAATACGCTATATGGGCAAAAGTATGTGGACACCTGGCCATCACACCCATATGTGCTCATTCCAAAACCATAGGCATTAGGTTGTTCCCCCTTTGCTGTTTTAATAACCTCCGCTGTTCTGGGAAGGCTTTCCACTAGATTCTGGAGTGTGTTATTGGGATTTGTGCTCATTCAGCCACAAGATCATTAGTGAGGTCAGGTACAGACATCAGGCGAGGAGGTCTGGGGAGCAGTCGACATTCCAGTTCATCCCAAAGGTGTTCAGTGTGGTTGAGGTCAGGGCTCTGTGCAGGCCACTCGAGTTCTTCCACTCCAACCTTGACAAACACCAAACTTGGGTGGTGTAACAGTGAAGGGAAACTGCAATGCTACAGTCTACGATGCATTCTAGACAATTGTCCACTGAACACTTTTGGAATGAACTGGATTGCCTACTGTGTACCAGGCCTCCTCAAACAACATCAGTGCCTGACATCAGTAATGCTCTTGTGGTTGAATGAGCACAATTCCCCATGCCCCCAGAGTTCAAATTGCTGCAGCCTATGCCAATCCAAAGCCACAAGTGATACTATCATCAATTACCAATTGCCAGTTAATGGGCACAATAGGACAATCTCACAAATCTCATATTTAGTCTGAAAGAAGATTAGAAGTTAAATGGAAACAGGGACGAGATAGAGAAGAAGTGAATAGAGAACTACTTGTTCTTTTCACGAAAAGATGTGCTCTAAGCAGTTTTTATGTGGAAAGCCCCCTTTTCACCAGCTGGTTATTTATACACCTGGGCAAAAATCACCAGAAGTGGGGCATGTCCAGGCCATGTCTCTGGAGAGCAATAAAATGATGGTCCGTGCATGGCTCTGACGGAACAGACTCCTGAGCTTGTTATAGCTAGCACTGCCTAGTGCTGCTCTGCAGGACGCCACTTGAGCACGATACACTGCCATCACAGCTAATTGGCTTAACAGATGCCTGCTGATCAGCCTGAATCAGGAAACTCAGAGGGTATCAGTGCCAGTGAGAGCATAGTTATAATCTCTTTAGGCAAGGCTTCTGTTATGTTTAGCTGCACTGAATGGACTGGGAGCCTTTTTAGAAGCTCTATACATTAGGTTAAGATAATGATGCTGCAAGTTTAAAATATATAGAAGCCTGAAGATGTTTCGACATTCATTCGAGGGGCTTCAATCCTTCAATATATGGTTGGGAAATCACACAGCATTTAGAACCTCTGAAGCCCCCATGTTAAGTCCCATTCCTTTGTCCTACTACTACTATTTCAAATGACTATAATGCAGTGGCCACCCATCCATTGGGGCAGGTCCCACAATTTATATCAGCCATTCAACAAATAAATCATCTTTATAAAGTCCTCATTCATAACTCTATACATTTTAAACTCCTTTGAAATACTAATAATTATTGTACGTAGTTGTCAAAAATGGAAACTGCGACAAGCACAAATAGAGGCTCACTGGAGCAACAGATAGGACAGTTAGTGACAGGGTTGCCAGATTGTGCTAGTTTAAAATGGCCAAGATCTTCCGTCCATCCATCCATCCATCCATCCATCCATCTTCTACCGCTTACTCCTTCTTCAGGGTCGCGGGGAAACCTGGAGCCAATCCCAGGGAGCATCGGGCACAAGGCGGGGTACACCCTGGACAGGGTCGGCCAAGATCTTGTTTAAAGCAAATAATTGGAACTAAATACATAATTGTAATACGTTTCCACAAAAAGGCAAGTTTAAATGCAGACAGTGTGTATATGATGTACAGAACCATTTCTATTATAAGATATATTCTAAAGTCTGAGATAGAGAAAGGGGCATTATGGAGAATGTAATGTTCATACATCAGAAATACGTGTGAAATAATTGGTTCCCCATAAAAAGGCTGAGAAAAAGAAGAAAATGTCACTTTTTTCAATGTCCTAATTTCTTGGGCTAGTTGTAGGTTTAGTTGAGCTGGAAATTTTACCGAAACCTGTAAACTCTGGTTAATCATATTACCTTGAACACAGTTGAACAAATGTTCATAGACAGTAAACTGTGTGACTTTATCTTATCAACTCGCAACTGCCTATTACAGGACTACTTTTTTTGTTTGTTTGTTTGTTTGTTTTTTTTTACAAAATTGCTAGCTAGGGGCTTATATAATAAGTCAGGTGTGTTAGCTCTCGACTGCTGTTATTAATGTTGTCCTGTCCCACTAAAATCCACGATCAGAAGCCACTGCTGCTCTTATGACTAAAAACTTTCATATATGAGCATATATTAGAGTTTATTTTAACTTTAGCATTGAAGAGCATTGGGCTGGGGAGGCTGTATATGTTTACTCGCTCTCTGTTTCATGTCTGCATAGTATACAGTGCAAATAAAAGCCAACCTTTCATCCCTCCCCTCAGGGTAAGGCTTGATTTAGCTCATGGCAAAACATCAGAAGCACCTGTTGCTATGAGGACATGGTCAGACAGAGTGGGTGTGGCAGTTTCACATTCAGATTGCTAAAGATTTCTGATTTACCTTGTTATTCTGGATTAATTTCCTCCTCCCTTCTGCTTATTTGACTCCTATATTCACTAGTTTTCTATTCATTTCTGTCTTCATATCAGGTTATTAGGATATTCACTATCATGCTACTGCAGTGCACAAAGATGCAAAGATTCATTAAAAACAGATTCAGCTGATTTTGCTTTTTATTATTTGGGAACATCAGATAACCGTTATACAGATATTAAATCATATGAAACACAAAACATACAAACAGAACGATCAGAATGGGTATTGAAGTCGCTCCTTTTCTTCTGTGTGAGATGCAGAGCTTAATGCAGCTGGATGTTTAAAGCCTCACGCAGCAATACTGTCAAAACAAATAGTTTTAGTTTTTAATTCAACAAAAGTAAAATACTGCAATAAAAATCCTAATCTTATGTTACCGGTGCTCAAATATTGCTAATAGCCAATCAGTAGCCTCTTTCACACAACATAATCATTTCAAGTTCAAAGCTCATCTGCATTCATTGTCATGAATTGAAGCCTACAGTCACATAGCATGCGTTGTAGATTGTGTCATGGCGAAAAGAAAGCACTTATCATTAACACCATTTTTTTAATAACACAAACAACAACAATGAGAAAGCGGAGCAAAATACTAAAAAAGGCAAGAGTCCAAGAGAGCGAGCGGCAGCGGGTCAGTGATGAAGCGTTTTGGCGACCGTTTCCATGACTAGCGGTGATAACACTAGCAAGATTTTGGAAGGTTTGTAGAACCGCTTAACATTGTCAACCTGCGCATGGTTTTGACTAGTGAGATTGACTGCCAGGAATTAAATGGAGTTAACATCCCACATACAGTCATTCAGGCATTTAGGGAGTACAGGGGTTCAAATACACAACGTTCCAGAAGGACCGAGGCGAGTTAGCTACTGTGAACACCATACCAATCTCGAGCGGAGCGTGACCGGGGTTTCCCAAAGATGAATTTCATTTGTAGCTTGCAGAGTGAATACCTTCTCATCCCCACCATCTCCACCATCTCCTCTCTGATGTTTTTTGAACGTCATGGGTTTACCGCTTACAAAGTTCAGTCCTGAGCCATTTGTGTATTATGTTGTGCAGTTAATGTTAGTGTTTTATAAGTAGGCCTTCTATATGAAATGTAGCTTTGTTTTCGAAGTGCTTTGGGCAAATGGGCTTTGTAACTAATTTAGGTGACAGCACTGTAGGCCTACAGTTCTGTTTTGGTAAGCTGAGAGAATGTGCAATCCATAAATGTTTCCCTTTTGTACTGAGAATACTCACTGCTACTCATTATGTCACTGGACCAGTGTGGTCAATTGCATAGGCCTACCTATCAGCATTGAGTATCGTTGGCTACGTGAGTTTGGGGACCGGGACCTTTCACATGCCTCCCGACTTGCTGAATCACTAGCCTCGTAGTGTTCTGGGACCTGCAAATTTATAAATTAAGCACTGGTGAGAAATGTTTCTAAGAACAATATGTGCAATATGCAATGAGAAGTGTTAAGTAGATTTTTATAATAACAGAAATAGTGATTCTATTATATTATATATTACAAGTGCTGTCAACAGAGATTTACAGTTATTCGTAAACTTAAATATCGGTCTGTTCAGCCTAGTATGCTTCTTCTTCTGTACCGAAGTATTATTGAGCCGGTTCTTATGTATGGTGCCATTTGTTTTTTCCATATGCTAACAGTTACCAATAAGACCAAACTCTTGAAGATAACTAATTTAGCAAGAAAAATATTGGTATTCCCACCCCTAATTTATCAGACTGTGTCATGTCATATACGCTCCAGAAGGCACATAAAATTTTAAATGATTCAAGCCATCCACTTTATCAATATTTCAACCCCCTTCCTTCTGGCCGCAGGTATAGACTACCCATGTGCAGAAAGGCCAGCTATAGTAGGAGTTTTGTTCATATATTGCTATTCATATATTGCTATACGAGCGTTAAACAATGGTAATCAGCCATTGTGATGCCATCTTATACTCTGGCATTTGTTGTATGATCCTGATGTTTTCTTTTTGTTCCTTTCTCCCCTCTATGCCTGTGATTGTTTATGATGGTTTATATGTAAGGTGTTGTGTTTATGGTTTTCTATGCACCCATGGTGGAAACAAATTTCCTCTTTGAGGACAAATAAAATTATCTATCTATCCATCCATCCATCCATCCATCCATCCATCCATCTATCTATTATTGGGGAATTCTCCTTGTTGTTGGAGGCATCTTGATTGACAGATTTGAAAGCAGCCAGTCATCACTCCTGCACAGTATTTGAGGTCACATGATCCCACAAGTGTTTAGTGTTTCTCTGATTTGGTGTGTGAGTTGCCATGGTGCACAGATCCCCTAATGGGGCACTCTAAACTAAAGCTGAGCAAGTGTAGCAAACACAGCCGTATCATCAGGCCTGACCTATAATCTCTGATAATATATTGAGTTTCCATTGCAGAATTACTCTCGTGGGTTGAACATCACAATAACTTATAGCTTGGAACTATTTTAGCTCTCGAAGCTGTGTGTTGGTGTCAAAAATGTTAGTGTTTGTGTGAGTAAGCGCTATAGCAGCATAGTAGAAGGGTGTAATGATGTTAAACAGACACACACCCTTAAGAGTCTGGTTTACTATGAGACCAGTGTAAACACTGTTGTGGTGACCCAAGGTGAACGTAATTGCCACAACATGGTTAATATTGATCTAAATCAGGACTTAATCAGCTAGAACGCTGATTTCCCTCCGGATAAGGCCGTGAGTGTCTATGGGAGTGTTCAGCATCAAAGGAAACGAAGTGGAAAAATGTGTTTGATCAAGAACCTGCCATCAAACCTCCATTCCACAGCTAGATGCCTACCATTCTGAGAATCATGCATATGGTCACATCCAAAAATCCTCCACAATCCCATTCCTCCTGCAGATGTCCCTTGCACTTAGCAATGAGATCAGGTCAGAAAAACAAGCGCATGTTTGCTAATGACTCTCATCTGTGTTTGTGTTGTGGAGCAATGAGGTTGCTGGCTATAATGAAAAGGGTTTTCTTTTTTTTGCATGAATTTTATTTACTTTAAAACTTGTATAACCAGTGGTTGTCATTTCTCTCTGTCTCTCTCTCTCTCTCTCTCTCTCTCTCTCTCTCTCTCTCTCTCTCTCTCTCTCTCACACACACACACACACACACACACACACACACACACACACACACAAACACTGTAATAACAGAGAAGGAACTCTGGACTACAGTTCCTAGCAGCCACTGCACCTCACTGCATCACAGTCACATGACCACCTGCACCTGAATCACATTCATGTTAACGAGCGCTTGTTATATGTGTATATTAGCTACAGTTTGCAGTGCACTCCTTGTCTTACGTTTTGTTTTGTTTTGTTTTGTTTTTTGTCTTTCGTTGCTGTCACTTCTGTCTTAGTGTTCATGGTCTTTGTTAATGTTTTATTTTTGCCTTAGTGTTTTGCTTCCTGTTCATAGATCTTGTTTTGTGCTTCGTGTTGGTATTCATTAAAACTGAATATCTGCACTTGCATCCGTCTCCGCTTCCAAATCGTCTCTCACACACACACACACACACACACACACACACACACATTGTCTCAGATCTGAACGTAGTTCTATGCCAACATTTCTCCCAGAGAGACCGTGCATTTTTTCCAATATACTGCAGCACTATCAGCACAGAAAGAGCACCATAAACAATAGAGGACATTTGAATTGAGGCCTACATTTAGATCATAAAACTTTGTGGAATATGTGCATGCAGACTATACGATCACAGACCGACCAGATGGAAGTTCCTCCTGTCAGTCAGAAAACACTTTGTAGGAGAATATGATCATTCTTGTGGCTGTGGTGAGAGTGAAAAGATTCTGGCAGCAGGGGAGAGACTATCAATTTTTCCGTTAAATTTATATGGCAGTTTGATGATTGAAGAGAAGGTTAACACTGGTTCCCTAGTTTATTCATTCTAGTTTTGAAACGAGAAGCAGCAAATGTTGAAAGAGGATGTCCATGAGCTGATTCGTAGTAGGAATTAAAAGCTAAAACAAAAACAAAAGACTGAAATGAATGTTAGCTGGTTAGTAATGTCTTTGTTACCGTGCATCTTTTTTCCCCACCTAAATTTTCTCACCCACCAGCCACTTCTCCCCTATCATACAACAGCTACCACCCAGGGAGGGTGAGGACTACAAGAACTGTCACTTCCGCTGAGACATGTAAAGCCAGCCTATTTCATATTCTCTAAATGCTGCATCACAGAGCAGTGTAACACTCTCCAAAGAAAGTGCTAACCACCCTCTTCCATATACATAGAGCTCACAGACACACATGATTGCTTAGTGTTGCTTTGTTTGACAGGGGACAGAGAGCAAAGCTAATTTTGCTCTCAAGAGTCCCAGCCACGGATTGGAACCCATGATCTCCTGATAACAGGGTGAATGCTTTTCTCTTGCTCCACTTGGGAGCATGGTGTAGCTTTTTAATTAAAGTCAGACCACTATACTTTTATCATCATCACTTCAAATACGTTCGTTATTGTTTTTTTAAACTTCCCAATCGTACTGTATGTGAATCTGGTCCAGTCAGCTGCTGTTTTGAGACCCTCTCTGGCAAAGTGTTGGAGTACTCGGGTTCAATCCCGTCACATTTTTGTCTGCTTTCTCCGTTTTAGTCCAACATACTAGTAAAAGTTCAAGCTCGAAATTTCCCCACATCTTGCATCCATGCAGCACTGAGCAAAACTTCTGAGTTCAGGACAGTACAGGCAGTTTATGGCCACAAATAAATCCTATTCATTCTTAACCGTAAGCATTTTGCTACTTGGATGTAAGTTTTGCAGACATTTATGCTTTTGTTATAAGTGTTAGACTGATTTTCAGACAGAATGCCTTCAATAAAAAGACGTACACAGTGCCCTCCACTAATATTGGCACCCTTGATAAATATGAGCAAAGAAGGCTGTGAAAAATTGTCTTTATCTATACGCACTTTATCTTATACGCACTGTCATAGTCCGCGATTTCTGACGCAGCCTAGGGGAATTTGGCCTATGTTTTACCTCATATTTATGGTTAGTAATGCTTGAACAATATCCTGTTCCTAGTCATCCAGGTGTACTAAAAAAAAGTTAAATACCAATGGTAATATATTTACCATTCAAATATATTTCTCTCATATGAATTCACAGGGGTGCTAATAATTGTTGCACATATATATTTAACAAATATATTTTGTTTTGATAAACCTGTGTTGTGTTTGCAGTTGTTTTACATCCATGATTGTTTTACATCCAAGCAGATTATTTAACAAAAGATTTTTGAATTTTTTTAACAAAAGATCAAACAATAAAGAACCTTTTTCACAGACTTCTTTGCTCGTATTTCCCAAGGGTGCCAATATTAGTGGAGGGCACTGAATATTATTTTAACAAGAATCAAGTTTTACTTCTTGTGTTTTTTTTTTTCCCCATCTTGAGCATTGATCTTAGTACACAGTTGTTTTATAATATAACATAGCTTTCAGTGTTTAATTTCAAAGGTGCAAGTCCAGCATTTTGATGGCATACTGTTTAAAAAAAGTTGAAAGAGTATATAATACATAGAATAGCATTTCTACATCCTGTGGCCCTCTGCACAAACTAGAGATTTCCTCTTCAGTGTTCCTCCCCTTTCCAAATATAGTCTGCGGGGGGAGGGGGGGGGGTCATGAAGATGGAGATGGCAATGGAGCTCCTCTGTTCAAGTGTGATGAATGACTCCGCTGCTATTTTTGGGGGCTGAGAAAGGATTGCCTGTGTGGAGATCAGCGAATAAACGAAGCAGTCAGCACTACTGGGACATATTTTTTTACAGTCCAACCAATAAAATAAAGCACGAAATACGGAGAGACCTTCCCGCCTTGCACACAAAATAAAAGAGATGCCGTATTTTCCCACCATCCACCCCCAAGCAATGTTTTATTTTCTTTTTCCCCAGTAAAGGATGGAGAAATCTGGTCCAGTTTGAACATCTGACATTACATGCTGCTATTCTTCCCCTGTTCAAGATATCAACTTTCATGTTAATTACATCTCCTGGCAACCTGTAATATATCCGTAAATGTGATGCGTGCAGTTCGCTATCATACATTATTTTACAGAGTCTGTGGGCACAAGGGAAGAGTTGATGTGGTTTTAATTAAACACAGGAATGAATACTCTGTCAATTTGATCATCTGTGTCCAGCTGATCCTAAGTAGGTGTTAATGGAACACTGGGGAGATTACTGTGCACAGAAAGACAGACACGTACTGTACGCTCATATACAGTTACAGACAGATTCTGGTGCTTAGGATAAAGAAGTGTATATTTTCCTGTGGTTTTGTGTACAGACTCTACAGATAAATTGCTTTGAATGGTCAGTGCCAACACAAAGGCTTTTAGTGGCAATACTCAGGTAATAATGTAACTTAAACAATTAGTGTGAGTGTGAGAGGGAAAGAGAGAGATTCTGCATTTCCTGTCATTTCTTTAGTGAAGCAGTTGCTCATGAACATGAGCCTCAGTTTCCCCTCTTTTATTTCTACATGCAGATCCACTGCATTTCTTACAGCATCCACTTGCCTAGTCAACGGGGAACAACCATTACATAACGCTATGTATTATCTGACTCAGTCCTTAATGTGAGACTGGGCAGATGTATAACAGTTCACATTTTTTCTGTTCACTCCTTGACGATCACGGACTCCTTGACTGTTGTTTTTTCTTTCTCCGTCTTTCATCCCCCTAAACGAGTAAAGCTGTGGTTGAGCAGAGTACTCATTAGTAAAGGAGAATCTGTGGAAAACCCTTTCAAGGCATGCGTCTATTTGATCATTCGATTTGTCTTTTTCAAAGCTTTTAACTGTCCAGTTTCGATGAGCCTGTACCCAGTGTCGCCTCAGATTCCTGTTCTTGGCTTTCAGGAGTGGAACCCAATGTGGTCTTCTGCTGTTGTAGCACATTCACTTTAAGGGCTGACGTTGTGCATTCTGAGCTGCTTTTCTGCTCACCACGGTTATAAAGAGTGCTTATTTGAGTTACCGCAGCCTTCCTGTCAGCTCAAACCAGTCTGGCCATTCTCGGCTGACCGCTCTCTCTGAACCTCATACTAGAAGAGTGTGTGTGTGTTCTGAAGAATAATATACTCGCTTTTTCTCCAGCCACACGTGCCAGCGAATATCTGACATAAGACAAGTGTAAGATAAGATTGTGGCAAGAGGATGAGTAATATCCAGTTAGAGCGAAGTAACCAGTGCTGAGTGCGTGATAAACCACAAGCTAGCTTTCAGCACACTGTAAGACCACAGATTGCTTAGTGGCACCTGCAACGGACCGTCAGTACCTCTATTCTTTCAAAAAGAAAGCAAGCAGAAAAGGGCCCAGCCTCTGATCATTGGCTAACCCACTTTATTCAAGCCCTTGTTGGAATATTTACAAACTCTGAAGTGTATTGAAAGTGCTTACATGTTAATGTGTTTGTAATACAGACAGATGGATGTGAACAGTAAGTTGCTCACTAGAGACTTCTGTTCGTATACTGGCCCTTTTTTTTTAAACAGCATGGTCAGCATTTTTTTTTTATCATTCAGTTATGCTAATATGGAAGATAACTTTTTTTTTTTTTACATCCAGTCCACAAAGTGTTGGCTTGTTATGCAAATATTAACCCCACTTCCTCCATTTTTACTACACATAGTCGTAATGCAGGCCCCAGAAGTGTCCGTCATAGATTTGTGGACAGCTTGGCTTTTTTGGTTTGTATAAGAGATATTTGGTGGAGGAAGGAGGCAGTGCTGTCTGTAATGTAATTACCTGCCTAGTCTTCCTATATTAACCCAATCAAGCTGCTTTGGATCAATAGATATGTCCAAACTGCTTCACAAACCTGATGCATGAGGTCCTGCATGAGAGAGGCATAGCAGAGCAGCTTGAAATTTTGCAGTACTCTGCCTAAGCTTTTGATATGCATTGGTTTTATAGTTGCACGCAGTGACCCTGCAATGTTATAGTATAGTATCGCACTCTTCACATTCATTCTGCTGCTCTTCCATATGAATACGTTTACACTCCCTGTGATTTTAGTCTCTAGGGACATGGTTCTCTTCAGGGGTCCAGGAAGCATCCAAAACTTTTCTAGTTTCTTTAGCTTCATAGATATCACAAACAAGATTCAAGAAATTCCAAGTGGAAGATTCAGAAATTCCATCCATCCATCCATCTTCTGTACCGCTTTTCAGGGTCACGGGGAACGTGGAGCCTATCACAGGGAGCATCGGGCACAAGGCAGGGTACACCCTGGACAGGGTGCCAATCCATCGCAGGGCACAATCAGACAATCACACACACATAACAATCACACACACCCGATTCATACACTACGGACACTTTGGACATGCCAATCAGCCCACCATACGTCTTTGGACTGGGGGAGGAAACCCCCACAGCACGGGGTGAACATGCAAACTCCATACACACAGGGCCACGGTGGGAATGAAACCCCCGTCCCTGAAGGTGTGAGGTGAATGTGCTAACCACTAAGCCACCGTGCGCCCGCAGATTCAGAAATTAATTAGCCAAACTCATTGTACTTATAATGTACCTCAGTATTTAATGGTTTGTTTGTAAGATATATATGTATCTAAGATGGTTACAAAATGTTTGAGAACCCTTGCTCCGAATATGTTTTTAAATAGTGTTGAGCCATTATTAGTCCATCCATCCATTTTCTGTACTGCTTAACCAACACAGGGTGCCTGGGGCCCAGGGCACAAAGTGGGCGACACCCTGGAGAGGGTTCCAATACATCCGCACACATTCACACACTACGGACAAACCGGAAACGCCAGTCAGTATACAATGCATGTCTTTGCATTGGGGGAGGAAACCCGAGTACTCAGAAGCACAGGGAGAACATGAGGGAGGAGGCAGGATTTGAAGCTAAGCCACCACTAAGCCACCGTGCCTCCTGTTTTTTTTTATTTTTTTTTTATTTTATTTTTTTTGTCTTGTCTACCTACATTAAGAGAAACTCTAAAGATGTGTATGGATACCTGTGTGTGTGTGGGGGAGGGCATTACAGGGTCAGTTTTGTAGAGAGAACTCTCATCTGAGGACATGTGTGCGTCACAGTTCACAGCTCCAACTCCATGTTTGAGGCCTTTTGTTGTGCAGGAGTTTGTGACTGAAGTAATTTAGGGGGTAAACAGCTGTTGAGGCCTGATTTATCATGGAAAACAGAGCGTGCTTGAGTGGTTTTAACAGCCTCTTAATGGGCTCTCTTTGGGTAAACCTTTATGTGAAGTGGTGTGAAGGCGAAAGGAGATTTACTATGCGCATGTCCTAATTGCACATGTAGTAACATGCAGCCCTGCACTATAACAGAGCTCCATTAGTAGACTCAATTTCCTCCGCAGCACATGCTGTTCACTACACATGCTTTCATTGGCACCCCCCCCCCCCCCCACACACACACACACACATACACATACACGTTCAAGTGGAAAGTAACCTCTGCAGAACAGAAAGGGGCAAGGTTATGCATTTTCACAAAAGCAATTATTTATTTACCACCCCTCCTCTCTCCCCTCCGAGTGGTTGATTTAGTGTGTTTCGTGTGTTGCGTGTTCATGTGTGTGTGCCAGTGTACCTTCAGAGAGGGATAGAGTCTGACTACTGTAACCTTACATGGACAGCATCAATACAAGGATGACACATTATGTCCATCTGCTTTTCTTCAAATTATCATTAATGTCATAACAAGCGAACGGTCTAAAGGATGATACAAGTGTTTATATAGATGGAAGTGTGTGTGTGTGTGTGTGTGTGTGTGTGTGTGTGTACGTCAGCGTCTTTTTACTGTCATCTTGTGCCTCTAATCGAAACAGTATTACTAGGAAAGTAGCACGAGAACTCTCATTAGCAGCATGAGCGTTGTCAGCCATAATTTCATCACGTGTTAGCATAATTGTACGTTTTTCTTGCTTACTGACCCAGCATGACATGAAACAGAGTAACGTTACAGAGAGCATATCATAGCTGTGCAATCATTGCTCTGATATAAAATTCAGGGAATAACCTGGGGTGAAATCGAGCTCCATATTTACAGCACAATAATCACTAAATCGCAGCAGAGAGCATAGAGAAGAGAGCAGCAGGTAAAACGTTGCAGTTCACGTTGAAGACCTGTGTTCTGTGTCAGAACGATCACTGAACTCCAGGTCCGATATATTTACATTGAGCTATCTTTCGTAGCTGTCTTCTCTCTGTATACACGTGTCTCCGTGTCTAACGTCTCTGTCTTTCTGTCTCTGAGAGATATTTATCTGACAGCGATTTGGCCGGATGACAGTGGGCTCTCTCTGGGTCTGCTCTTGTCTATCTCTCTGTCTCCGCCTGTGCCAACTAGAGAGCGCTGTCTGACCCAGCACAGCCAGCCGTGACGGTGTCGCGCTGGTGGAACTCTCAGCATGTATGTGTGTGTGTGTGTGTGTGTGTGTGTGTGTGTGTGTGGACATTAAGCTTGCAGACTGCATAATTGCCAGGAAAATTGAGTCAGGTATTGCCTGGTGTGGCTGTCAAAGCATTACTTTCTGGGGTGAGTGAGTTTACTGCCTTTATAAAGGATCAAATTCACATCTGTCTGGGAGAGAGAACAAGTTTTTGTTTTGTTTTGTTTTGTTTTGAACTCGTCACATTGCATCCCATAATTCTCTCAAATTAGCCTGTAACGCTGATCAGGTTTTATTATATTGTTTATGAAAATGACTGAGGTTAAAATAAATAAGTAATAAATCAATAAATAAAAAAGAATGGAGGAATTTAAACCCCATCTTGTCTTTTAGATATCTTTGGCAGAGAGAAAACCTCTCCTTCACCTACTCACTCACTCTTCATATCTATTTTACATCATGAGCTAGTGTTGTTCCCTGTTGAGCTAATCCTAGTTTTCCTGTGGAATCAGTCGGACCGGTGGAGTGCAGGTGAAAGGTAAAAGCCTTCACTGTTTATTTTTAATTACATTTAGGATATCCTCTGGTTTCAGCAAAACTCTCAAACAACGAATCGGATTTTGAACTTGAGTGTTAAAACCTCACTGACTGGATCTGGGAGCCACTAAACCTTCTCTGCTCCTCAAGTTAAAGACTTTCTCTAAGTAACAGACAGAGTGGTGTTAAATAAATCTCTCTGTTTTTTGCACTGGGACTGGCACTTTTTTTATTGCACAGCAATATGGCAGTAAAAGGCTTCAGTGATGGAAGCGTTAGATAATTCACTGTGGTGAATTGGATTGGTCTGATGTGTGATGGGAAGCCAGTAGTGAATTAGGAGGATAAGAGGTGAGGATAGTGTTCAAATGAAGACCTCTTGTCTGTCATTAGGCAGCAGTGTGTGTCCCACTACAGACACGCTTCTTTCCAGTAGCGCTCCCGTGGACTCTCAGTTTGGGTAGAGTATATCACTTCTGCAAAACCACTGTCCACTGATTAGTACATCACTGGCTTTATATGTCTGCTCCGGCGGACAGAGACGGCGACTGAGGGACAGTGAGACAATGAGAGCGTTTAGCAGTGAGTGTGATAAGAGTGTTTAGAGTGAAGTGTAGAGCTCGCACCATTTCAGAGGAACCCAAGTGCATTACTAACACCAGCATGGAGACAGAGGACTTACTGAGGAATCTAACAATGGCATACAGCACCGTTTTTTCTCTCTGTCCTCTTTCTCAAACACACACACACACACACACATACACACACACACACACACACACACACACACACACACACACACATTATGCACATGTAACCAACAGAAGTATCACTCTGTCTCAGGCAGGTCGCCCAGCGGTGGCTAGGGAGGGGTTGTGTCCGGGCTCTCGTGTTTCGTCTGCGCCCGCTCTTCAGGAAACTGCTGAGGAGGGAAGAATTTGAAATACTCAGGCTTCTGGTCTTCTCCTCTTCTGTCTTCTCCTATTCTGTCCCCTCCTCTTCTGTCTTCTCTTCTGTCTTCTCCTCTTCTGTCTTCTCTTATTTTGTCCTCTCCTCTGTCCTCTCTTTGTCTGTCTTCTCCTCTTCTGTCCTCTCCTATTCTGTCCCCTCCTCTTCTGTCTTCTCTTCTGTTTTCTCCTCTTCTGTCCTCTCCTCTTCTGTTTTCTCCTCTTCTATCCTCTCTTCTTCTGTCTCCTCTTCTGTCATCTCCTATTCTATCCCCTCCTCTTCTGTCTTCTCTTCTTGTCTTCTCTTCTGTTCTCTCCTCTTCTGTCTTCTCCTCTTTTGTCTCTTCTTCTGTCCTCTCCTCTTCTGTCTTCTCCTCTTATGTCCTCTCCTTTCATCTTTTGTCTCTCCACTCTTCTCCTCTCCTCTCATAGTTTGTCTCTCCTCTCCTCTCTTCCCATATTTTGTTTCTCCACTTCTCTCCTGTCCTCTCATATTTTGTCTCTCCTCTCTTCCCCTCTCCTCTCATATTTTGTCTCTCCTCTCATATTTTGTCTCTCCTCTCCACTCCTCTCCTATTCTGTCTCTCCACTCCTCTCATATTTTTTTTCTTTTCTCCGCTCCTCTCCTCTGATATTTTTCCTCTCCTCTCCCCTACTCTCTTCTCCTCTTTTCTTCAGTCTTCCTCTCTCCTCTCTCACATCTGGTACCTGTACCTCGAGTGTCTGTTAAACCCCTCTCCAGGCTCTGAGTGCTGAGACAGTTCAGGTGACAGTGTGCAGAAACACGTACTCTCAGCACAGTAGCAGCAGTAGCCACAGGACATCTATCCGCTCATGGCTCCAAATTCAATGGCTCAGGCCATTGTGAGCATCTACTTAGACATGTGTTCTATTTTACTGAGTTATACGAACACTTATAAACATCCCTTTTGGGATTTCGTTTCAGTATACACAGTATAAGGCAAAATTGGTTCACAGAATGTCCCTGGCTCACTCGTTTATTTTCCCACATTTCTCTTTATGTCTTGTCTTTCTGTCCTCCTACCTGCCTGTCAAATCCCCCCCCACCCCCCGCTCCCTCCTCTGCTACACTTGTCCTTCACCTCTACGTGTTTGTCTCCTCTCATGGTGGCTGTAGCGAAAGACGCATCTGGTTAGCACAGACCTGTGTGGAGCAGGAGTGAGTGAGCGAGGTGGAAGGGATGAGAAAGAGAGACTGGATTGAGGGAGTGGGTGTTTGGGGTTTGATGAGAACCTGCTGCTGTCTCCCCATATGCCAGCAGCGTTTATGGAGCCTGTCAGCTGCTGGAACTCACCAGTTTCCCCAGGTCTGGATCCTGTTAGAACAGGATTTGTGCTCATCACATGGAAAAGAGCTTGTGCCTTTAACTCCCACTCTCCTTAATGGTACTCAAAAGGGAAAGGATAGAGAGGGAGGAGGGGAAGAGAGAGAGAGAGAGAGAGAGAGAGAGAGTTGGAGAGAGTAAGTTTCCTGGCCCACACCTTCAAAGCCAAGCAGCACTGCATCATGGAAATTTGGCCCTGTTCCTCAGACGCGCGGGTGATGTTGACTGCTCTTAAGAATCATTACGGCTCTAACTCTTCAGCCCACTGTTTAGTCCATTTCTCTCCCTTTGTCTTTCACACTCTGCCTACAAAGAGGATCATTTTATTTGTCCCATTGTCACTCACATAAACCCGCAACTTTTGTTGTTGTTGCTGCTGTTGTAGTAGGAGTTGTTTTGTCTGGGAGGGACTATGACTATTCTTTGTAGACATCACTGTAAAAATAACTACTTTAAAACTGAACAATGGCTCCATGAAAAACGTATGTTATTATAATGATTACTTAAGTTTTAACCTTGTCAAATGTCTTCACACTACTAAAAATAGATGAGGCTGCACTTTAAGAATTGCATTTGTCAAAGGCCCAGATGACAGGAACACAAGCACTGCCATAGCCTGAAAGACCTCCATTGACTGTGGCTTCAGCGCTTTAAAAAAAAAAAAAAGTACCGAAATGACTGTTGATTAATGTAGATAAAAATAGAAGTACGAAGACGGTGCTATATTTGTCAGATCTTGTATTTAGCAGAAGTAAACTGTTCGCATGTGTTATTATTTGTGCTTTTTGACTAATGAGCCTAATAATTATAATGAGTGATTATTGATGGTAGAAGCTTAATAAGTGTTTGCATTCACTCCAGTGAACTCTTGCCCGGAAGGGTTCCTGGGGCAGTGGATGCCTTGGCTGCACCATGTTTTGTTAAGTAGTTGCTTAGAAATAAAACCCTGTGTTTTATCTAGCCGATCAGTCTTGTAAGATACTGAAGTAGACTTTATAAACAAGGGATTAGTTAATAGACTCTTGGCAGGGGGACATCCTGTCTTCTGCCTGTCCTCCTGAAGACAGAGTGCAAAACCCAGTAGTGATCAGCACGCAATAGCTCATTGTGCCGTTACATCAGCCAGCCGGAGTGGAGCAGAGAGAGGAGCGAACGGATTAGGAGTGTTTGTGGACGGAACGTTGCAATAAGTCTGCAGTTAGCGGAGGGCTGGGTGAGCTTTATGGGCTCCCTCAGTGTTTTATTTGGCTGTAAGTATGAGTTTGATGCGGCGTTCCTCTGTAAAAGTGTTTGGGGGACTGCAGGGGAACGACACTCCTTTAACGTCTAGTGTGTAATGTGTCTCACATAAGCACTGGGGTGGAGGAGTTATGATGAGGTCCACAGAGCTCTATTAGTTCAATCAGATTAAATACCTGTTCATGATCGTGTGCTTAACAGTTTATTTCTCGACATAGTTTTCATTGCATAGCTTAACTTCTCATTAATTTGTTGATTAATGAAATGGATTTTAGGACTATATTAACAGTAAACCCTGGTGCTGATGATACTCCATGAAGTATAATTGAAAATAAAATAATATGTGACATGGCTGTGGCATTATGGGAACAGTTTCAGTACCCTGGACAGCACCGTTCCTGATTGGACAATACAAGGCCTCCATGTTGTAAATGAAAGTGTTTCTTGTTTATTATATATGGCCACTGGCCATATACAAATAGTATAACTATACTATAGCAAATCAATTTACAATAAATAAATTATAGGTGATATGAAACGAGTTGTCAGGGAGACAAACTCAAATTCTATGTTTTCTTTATCATTTATTTTATATGGTTTATTTATCTTAATGTATATGGACTAGATTAGACAGTGTGATATATTTGTTTTTAACACAAATCAATATAACAAAGAATTAAACACAAACACACAGATGATTAAAAGATGAATGTGAGATGACAGATCAGAATTTCAGCATTCATTTCCTGACAATTACATCTAGATTTGTTAAACAACTTAGAACATGGAACCTTTTGGAGGCAGACCACCCAGTGGTTAGTGAGCAGAAATATAGGAACAGGTCATGTTACAGTGAATTAAATCCCTTCAGTTTCCTCTTCAGGAGGTGAAATGCATGCTAATTGGGTTAAAGTCTTGTGATGGACTTGGCCAGCCTAAAACCTTCCACTTTTTCGCCCTGATGTTGTCCATTGTTGAGTTTGCAGTATGTTTTGGATATTTGTCTTGCTGCATGATAAAGTTCCTCCCGGTTAATTTAGTTGCATTTCTCTGTAAATTGGCCGACAAAATGTTCCTGTAAACGTCTGATTAATTCTGCTTCTACCACCATGAGTTACAGCATCAATAAAGATTAGTGAGCCTGTTCTAGAAACAGCCATGCAAGCCCAAGCCATGACACTACCTCCACCATGTTTCATAGATGAGATTGTATGTTTTGGATCATGAGCAGATCTTTTCTTTCTCCACACTTTGGCCTTTCCATCACTTTGTTGAGGTTAATCTTGGTTCCAGAAATTTTGTAGCTCATCTCTGTATTTCTTTGTAAATTCCAATCTGGCCTTTAGTCTCTTATTTCATTTGTTGGTGAAGTAGTTGGTGATGTCACTGACTGTTGCTTCTCTTCACAGCCCTGACAATGATTCTGTCATCAACTGCTGTTGCTTTCCTTGGCCAACCTGTCTGATGTCAGGTTGTTAGTACACCCGTGGTTTCTTTCTTTCTCAGAACATTAAAAATTGTTGTATTGGCTATGCCCAATGCCTGTGCAATAGCTCTGGATGTTCTCACTTTTCTCAGCTTTCAAATGGCTTGCTTTTCTCCCATAGACAGCTCTCTGATCTCTGCTCATGTTGTTTTATAATTTTTTACAACAGTTGCAGCCTTCACAGGTGAATCCCAGAGCTCAAACCAAGAGTAGACATTCAGAGTTATTAATTGTTTAAATAATCAATCAAACTGGGCACACCTGGGCAACAAGAAACACGTGTGAGCCACATATTCTATATCTACACTGTATACAGCATCTGAGCTGTGTGTATGAGGCAGGGAGGACCCACTGCACTGCTACTTGTTGAAGATGTACTGTAATGTATTTGGGGAAATTATCAGTTACCAGGAAAAATGGAAATGGATCTTCTTAATGAACACACACACAGCAGGCAGAATGACATTAATGCACTGTTAATACAAATTTGTAGTGCATGGCTGATTTTTAAAACGAATTATTCTAAGCATTTTATACAATTATTTAAATAATTGTTTTTTATAAACTTCAGTGCATAGTAATGTTATTTTGTTAAATAGACCATAACGTGAGATTTCATGAAACAATTTCACCCTTACTTAATCACTATTTAAAATATAGTAAATATTTGTAGAGTTTGGTTGTGATTGGTGAACTGAGCCAAATGATCTGACTCACTGAAAAGAACTGAAATTCCCCTCAGTAATGCAGACTAAACATGTAGAACAGTCAAACTGGCCATTACAGAAGCTTCTATGAAATTATTATGCAAACTCCCTGAAATTAACATAGATATTAATTAACGCTACTTACTGAAATGAAACAGCATGTAGATTATATGTGTACAGTCAGAAAGACGACTATGGCTTTAATCAGCAACCGTATGCTATTTGTAATATTGATCTCATACAAAGGTCAAACCTCTGCCTTATAGCTTCAGGATCTACAGTTTGGTAATGATCATAGGGCTACTGTCTAGGCTGAGTTTATTTTTCAAGGTTTGTTCACATCTTTGCTAAATTACCCCTAGGTATGAATGTGAGGGTTCATAGTGCTCTGGAGTCCCATTTAGGATGTACTCCTGCCTCATGCCTAATGTTCCGAGCATAGGCTCTGAGTCCAGTGCGACCATAACCAGGACGAGGAGATTACTGGGAGTGAGTGAGCCTGATCAATACATACCAGAGATTTATTTCCTTAAAGCAATTATCTCATGATTAAAAAAAAAAGTCTAAATAACCTTCTGGGCCATTCTAGTGTTCAGGCAAATCTGATAGTGTTCATTTGACACACCCCAATATACTATTTAATTTAGTTCAAATACAGATGCACTGTAGAGTGGAAAGACTGTTTCACAATTAATTTTACATGTAGTGTCAGATCTGTAAACCCTTCATATACAACAACCACAACCCTTTTCTTCCCACAGCTGTTGACTAGTATCTGAGCGGTGTGTTCTTAAGATGTGTAAGTGTTTAGATATTGTGTGTTCATACTTTTCATTCTGCACTGTGTACACACACTCCATGCAGCCATGATAAAATTACCATCTTGGGTGTCTACAGACTATTTTTGGTGAGAATCTGTTATCACATCCACTCAACAATTCTTTAAATAGCTGTAGGATCAGCTAATTTCCTTGCACTAATGCACTGCTGATAGATAAACTACATTGGAATTAGACTGTTAGTCATTTTCCGACACACCGACTTCCAGCTGAGTCTAGAAATAGTCCCACTTTCACCCAAACACATTTTCACCCAACAAAACCAGATGACTCTAAATTTAACATCGTATTGCCATTTTGTTTGGTACAGTTAAATCAGGATGATTGTTTTCAGGTAAATGTTTGTAAACAAGCAGAGATTATATCACGGTCAGGAGCGATGTCACAGTGATGAATATGCTTTGGAATTGTCTGTGTAATTGTCCATGCTTTCATGCTGCGCAATGTGCAAGACTTTGTTTGCACAAGTGGAGCTGTTAAGTTGCCGTGCAGTTGCATATAAACACAGGCTATTGCGTGTAAACAGGAGCAGCTGCCGCTGGGCTGGAGGACAGAGGGATGTGGAACTTGTGCTTTTCGCAGAGAAAAGCAGAAACATGGACACAGTACAGTGCACTTTCATCCCTCTCTTCTACTTGTCCATCATCAGATCTTTCACTACTGCTCTCAGAGGAGCATGGTTTAGATTTAGTTTTGTTGTAATGTCAGTTTGCACAGGATAAAATGTTTAACAGGCGTTTGAAATGATTACGCTGCAGAGCAGACAGTTAAATAAAAGCAAGTCAAGGTAAGGGTAAAATCAAAAAAAAAAAAAAAAGTTAAAATACAAAAATATAAAATGCAAAAATACAGAAAGAAAATATCAAAAGAGAGGTACAAGGTATGTTGTGTGCATAATACTATTACTACTACTACTTCTACTATTAATACTACTAATAATATGTATGTGTGTATGTATGTATGTAGGGTACGGTGGCTTATACTCTATGGATATGAATGACTTTTGTACAGTTTTTCACATTAAGGACTTTATTCATTTGCTGTGGCATTGAATTGAGAGAGAAACAAACAGTCACTGTGCACTGGCACCTAGCATCTTTCTTCAATTCTCTCCTTACATTCAAACCACACACACACACATACACACTCTTTTATTCTCTCGCTTTCTCTCTGCTCCTGGTTGTTTAGTACCTCCAGTTTTATGTGTGTGCGTGTTTGTGTGCATGAGTGTTTGCAATTGAGAAAGAGTTCATGACCTGTCTGTAAAACAAAAAAGAGAGGTGATAATGACAGCGGGCTACAGGGTTGTGGAAAACGCTGACCTCTCACGTCGCTGACCCTTCACACACTCTTAAGTCCTGGCGACTAAATAGAGCACAATAGAAAGACAGAAAAGAGAAATGCTTTCTGCTCCTACTGTAGCTCATTAAGACTTCTCTGCTGAATAAACTGCAGACAGTACAGTTTTCAAATTAAATGTACATAGCAATTAGAAGTGTGGGTAAGTGTGTGCATCTGTGTCAATCCTGTCCTCAGTACTGCAGTTGAGTGAGACTACCAGCTTGCACTGTTTCCATTGCAGATGACAAAAGTGTGTCTGCTCTTCAATCAACTAAAAGACACACATTTCAGCCAGTTTGGCTTTTCTGGACAATGTGAATGTAACTACAGAAAATGTTGTCTAAAATTACTTTTTAATATTTATGAAGAGATTAAACAGTACTTTGATGAAGCTGATCAAATAGACTGTGATCTTTATCCACAGCAGCACAATGCATAAAATTATTCTGCCTTTAACCGTGGCATGGGTGATGGTGCCAGAGGGGTTGGTTTGAGTATTTCAGAAACTGCTGATCTCCTGGGATTTTCACACAAAACAGTCTCTAGAGACAACACAGGAAACATCCAGTTCTGCAGGAGGAAAGGCCTTGCTGATGAAAGAGGGCATCCTATTTTGGAGTGTTCCTAAAAATATTTAGAGCATAGAATCCTACCAGCTCTTCACATCCCGGTGGGTAAAGGATCCAGTTGTGATTCATCAGGAGGAGAACAGAAAAAAAAAACTGTTTTATTTATATAGCACTTTTAACAATGGACATTGTACCGAAGCGGGCGCATGGTGGCTTAGTGGTTAGCCTCACGCCTCCAGGGTCCGGGGTTCGAGTCCCGCTGGGGCCATGTGTGTGCGGAGTTTGCATGTTCTCCATGTTCTCCCTGTGCTGCGGGGGCTTCCTCCGGGTACTCCGGTTTCCTCCACCAGTCCAAAGACATGCATGGTAGGCTGATTGGCGTGTCTGAAGTGTCTGTAATGTATGAATGTGAGTGTGTATGTGATTGTGGGGACTGGATGGACTGGTACCCTGTCCAGGGTGTACCCTGCCTTGTGCCCGATGCTCCTGGGATAGGCTCCAGGTTCCCTGTGACCCTGAAAAGGAGTAAGCGGTATAGAAGATGGATGGATGGATTGTACTGAAGCAGTTTCTCAACATTCAACATATATGTACATTTAGAAAAGAAAAAACCTTGACAGGAACCAGACTCAAAAGAGAATCCATCCTCTTCTGTGTGACACCCAATTATGAGTCATTACTCCTCCACAGCTGTGTGCTATAAAGCCATATAGTACTGATTTGTCATTATAGGGAGGGTAGGTAGATATCAGCTATCTTTAGGTAATGTTAGCGATACTTCCTGCTGATATAACCTTCCCAGTTGTTTTGTAATGTTTCTAGCTTGCTACTGCTGCAGTGCTGCTGATTATAGATGTATTGTATTGTATTGTATTGTGCTGTGCTCAAGGACATTCGTAGCAAATGGTGCTACAACTCTTAACTGGTGCTTCACTGATGGTGGTGGGAGGAATTTTCCCCTGCAAACGTTCAAGAAAGACCCAAAGACTCTGTGTGTAGAGTGTATTTCCACCAGATTGGCAGGTTATGTCAAGACGGACCGAACTGCGTTAAGCTTGCTTAGTTGCTGATCATGTGTTAGCTGGTATAGAGGGTGTTGTGGGCTGCTGCTTTTGCTCTACTCACTAAGTGCTGTATACATACATCCGTAAGAACTCCGCTGTATTTGACTGAGGCACAGAACTCCAGTTGCAGTTTACTCACTGTGTGGGTAATGAGTGATGGACAGAATGAAGGCTGTTTTCTCAAGTTTTTGGCATCTTTCAGAAAACACATTGATCTCCTGGGTTGGTTTGTTGTCAAAGTTTATTTTGTGGGTAGAGTATTTTATGTTGTGCTAACCTGATAGACCTGTGCACACACTGACAGCATGCCAAGCCGAGATGGATGTGCAGCACCCTTATACATTTGTAGCACGGTATTATATAGATCTGGATGTGAACTGCCAACCAAGATTAGTTTACAGCCTGCCTTGACCGAGCCTGACACATGGCCGTGTCAGCGTATGTACTGTTGAAATCCTATAGTGAACCTTTTAATGGATGGACAGTTATTTTTTCTTTGGTCTGTGTTGTCCATTGGTGCATTGTTCCTGCTGAACCCAAATTCAAGAAGTATGTTTCTGATGGATAGCAAAAAGTCCTTGTGAAGGCAGCTGAAGCATAGCCTCATTTAGAGTGAGCTGGACTGATAACCTTTCCTGGATGGTTGCTGTGGTGTGAGGCATTTAAGTGGATAGTATAAGCTGCTTGAAGTAAAGTTCTTTCTGCCAAAGTTTTAATTTTATATCCATGCAGCAGGGAGCACGGTGGTTTAGTGGTTAGCATGTTCACCTCACACCTCCAGGGTTGTTGGTTTGATTCCCATCGCTGCCCTGTGTGTGCGGCGCTTGCGTGTTCTCCTCATGCTGCCAGGGTTTCCTCCGGGTACTCCAGTTTCCTCCACCAGTACAAAGACATGCATGGTAGGCTGATTGGCATGTCCAGTGTCTGCAGTATACGACTGGGTGTGTGGGCATCCAGGGTGTACCCCGCCTTGTGCCTCATGCTCACTGGGGTAGGCTCCAGGTTTCCCAAGACCCAGTAGGATAAGTGGTATAAAAAATGGATGGATGGATGGATGGATGGATGGATGTCCATGCAGCAATAACCAGGAAACTGCAGTAAATCGAAGTACTTATGATTATGGGTTGTTTCCCTCTCTATAAGATTTCAGATCTGATCAAGCAAGTTTCCAGGATCTTTATTCCAGGAATTCCTCTTCATAATACATTTGTGTTCTTGTGATCTACCTCTATTCAACGCACAGTTACTATGACAGCCATAAGTAATGATATTAGGTTTGCCATAAATTCCTCCTTCCAAGCACATTTCCCAGCACAATGAACACTGCTCTGATGTATTTAGTTATAGGTTCATGCCACATGCTTGGTTGGTTTGTTCCCCTAATGTGTTCACCTGTTATGTGTTTATCCCTACATTAGTTGGTCCCTTTTATACCTTAGACTTGTGTTTATTTGTGTTTTCTAGTTTATCTTCCATGTTCTGCCCCTCGCCCATGTTAATGTTTATGATTATGAATTGTCTTAGTATGTTGCTGCATGCCTACGTTGACCCATTTTCACACCTAACTTCAACTCATAATTACCCTTAATAATGCATGCATTGAAGTTTCACGCTTGCGTCCTGCCTCATCTAACCTCACATTACACAATTTGTGTTTTAAACTAATGTATTTCATTTACATTTATTAAAGCATCAGGAAGCACATTTACAAAAGGTTGCAAAATTGGAATTTAAAGTGGACGCGTGTAGTACTAGTGTATCGTTTCACAAGTTGACAGGGCTGTGTCTGAATGTCGTCTGACCAGGTCAGAATGAATCTCACCTTCAGAGAGCAAAGAAATTGTTGCTGCATGTCAGCAGCTCTGTCACCATCTCATGTCTGATGATGGACATCAGCATTGTTTTAATCTCTGACAGTCTCATTTAACCACATTACACAATGCTGGAATCACCTGTTAGCTGTCTTCACTGGCAAAGCACAGAACATTAGTTTCGCCTATTACATAATTCTGTCTTCTTTTGGAAGACATGTTCAGACCGAACCCTTATCACTCGTTACTGCTTTCCTTCTGACCCCTGATCCATGTGTGAGACAGTGTGTGGACCAGGCTGCTGCAGCTGCAGGGAAAACAGTAGTGAGTGTCCAGACCTTTCCCTTCAGACAGAGCAGACCAGGGCTGTTAGCCCAGGCCAAATCAGAGCCAGATGTCTGCGGGTTACTTGTACATGGCATTCAATAACTCACAGAGCAGCCGTTATAATTCAGGCAATAATGCGTTTTGGACTGTGGTTTACCTATTTAATGTATCACAGTAATCCTATGGAAAATGAATTAGCTTGTTTGTCTTGTCAAGAAGGCAAAGACTGACCTCTGAGCTAAGAAATACTCTTCTCTTCTCTTCTGTATGGCAGAGAGAGAGAGAAAGACAGGACAGATTGCAACAGTGCCCTCTAGTGTGTCCTGTTTGGCCATGCAGTGTGAGTTGGTGGTTGTCCAGCGGATGAGTGAATTGTTGGCAATTCAGTGTTCACTCTCATTATTAGTGCTCTCTTGGGTTTAACAATTCTCACATGGACAACACACACAATACAGACAGCCAGGTTCTTTATTTCAGTTGAGATCAGCGCCTTTTTATATTGTAAATTCTGTCTCTAGATTAGTGTCCTGATTGGCACACACACATACAGGTGCAGAACTGAAAAAGTGGAGATTGCTGCTATGTTTTGCGTCATTGGGAGAAAGCGCTTCCTGTGGTGCAGGCTATGGAGGCTGGTGTGTGTCCACAGGAGTCTGACGAGGTGGCCTCGACGCTCAGGGTTGATAAAAGACAGACATTGTCTAGCTGCATGCAGAGACACGGCTCAGTTTCCCCCACCTCTGACACTAAGTGCAAGAAGAGATCCCTGAGATCACTCCTGTGTATGTGTGTTTGTGTATCTAGTGTAAAAGCTGAGGCAGTAACGACTACACCAGGGACTCTTTTCACAGCTGATGTGTGTGTGTGTGTGTGTGTGTGTGTGTGTGTGTGTGTGAAGGTACATGTGTCTGTGGGTGTCTAGTATGCACCTCCAAGGTAAACAGAGCCGTGTTATGCTGCTGTGTGTGTTTCCACACATTTATAGTAAAACGTATAGGCAGTTGGACTGGGCAATATGGCAGAAGTATCATACTTTTTCACAATACTGACTTCATAGCATCATATCATCCAACCTTTTTGCCTTTTTAGCCATCTGTGATGACCAAATATCCCTATAATGATTGTAATACAAGGCAGGTTTGGGATTATGAGGAAATTTGGCTTGTCCCTAAATTTTGTTTGGTGTGGTAAAGGTTAGAGTCAGCTTTAAGGTTTACATTATTTACCTACATTAATACCCACGTCAGTAGAAATACATGGTTGTGTGTGTGTGTGTGTGTGTGTGTGTGTGTGTGTGTGTGTGTGTGTGTGTGTGGCTGGATGAGAAGGAAAAACATGAGGAGATATTCTTCCTTGTAGTCTGTCTAGTAAGATGTGAGTTTCAGGTCAAGGTGTCTGGCTTTCAGCGGTAAGGGACGGAGGAGACAGACTATAGCACTCAGAAACTTACAGAACGAGTGATTAGTTAAACAGGTAAAGGAAGTCAGTGACAGCTGTTACACACATACGTCATTGCTGATCCACCCCAGACACACAAATTACCCTTACCTCCCCTCTGAGAGAGAGAGAGAGAGAGAGAGGAAGAAGAAGAAGAAGAAGAAGAAGAAGAAGAAGAAGAAGAAGAAGGAATGGTGATATAAAGAAACAGACAGAGATACAGGGGAATATATATATATATATATATATATATATATATATATATATATATATATATATATATATATATATATATATAAAATCAATATCAGATATCAGTTAAATACCCTGACAAAAACTCAAAAACTCACACTTATTGAATATGGCAGTATTGTTGGCTAGGCTAAGTGTTCAGGTTAAATTGTAAACTGATTCAGGGGCTGTGTCCACCAGATCTCACCTTTATTTCCTATTCATTGCTCCAGATAAGGACTAAATTACTTGTGCACTCTACATTTAACAAGCACAGTGTACCCTGTGTCAGCGTTCCCATTTCCTGGTAATGATAGGTGTACGATATTCTTCACTGTTCAAATGGGAAGAAGAAAGTGGTTGACACAATTCTGTTTTTGTTGTTAATTTTTCTTCCTATAATTTATCATTTATATCCATATAACAATTCTATTTATGTAGTTAGTGGATCCACTATATATTTACACTTCCCAGCAGTGCTGAAGGACTGAAGTGTGTTTGGACCGTGATGCAAAACACATTCATTGTGTTGAGAGTGAGTGAGTGAGTGAGTGAGTGAGTGAGTATGTGTGTTTGTATGTGTGTGTGTGTGTGTGTATGTGTGTGTCAGTCACCAAGCTTGCTATTTTAACACTCATGTACAATGTGGAAAGGCTTTGCATCACACTGAGAGCCTGGTTGGTTGGTGAAGCCTGGTGTGTGTGCAGTGGCGTGTGTTCAGACATTAAGTTCAGTGTTACCTGTGCTCTTATCTGAGCTGGCCAGACGCTGGCATTTGGTCTGATAATGATCTGCTCACAGACAAAACCAGGGCTCATATTCTGCTCACTACTCCACTTTCTCTCTCATGGTCAACACCGTGCTCATTGGAGCATGACCCAAATTCAGGATGAGTGCCATTAACCTTATCCGTCTGATGTTTTAGGTAATCAATGCCTCACAGATTTGAAGGCACACCTGCAGGAGCAATTACTTAGAAAATAAAATGTTTTGTTTCTGTGTCTTGATTTCTGGCAGCTTCATCCTGGTGTTTGGCTGTCTGGTTCTGTCTGTCTTCTCCACCATCCCGGATCATATGGACCTCTCTAATCACTGCCTACTCATACTGGTGAGAACAAAACACACTCCTCACCACAGGACATGTGACACATTATCACACAAAAAAACAGCATAGTTTGATTAGAAAAAGTCTCAAATGTCTGACAAATATTATTTTTTATCTCATGTTCCAGGACCTCCTTTGGCTCTTGTGAACAAATGTATTGTCTTGCTATATGATACATATTTTATTTAGTTTTGTTAAACTAAATTCCCAGCATTGTTTTATTGGTAAGTATGATCAGTATGACCAGCCCAAGGTGAGAATGGGCTGTCAGTCACATCTCAGTTGGGTTGCTGGATGAGCTGATATGTCCTGCTGTGCATTGGTCGAAGGTGGCTTTACTCCCACTGATGTAGAAACAATCCACTCTGTATCAGATGGCACCCTGGGAAATTAGTCTGTTATGAGAGTGCATGGAAGTCACTCTCAGCTATTAAAAAAATGCTGAGTGTATTTCTACCCAAGCTTAAGTTTCCCAGATTTGCTGAATAATGTGAAATCTGAACTGCAGGAAGAAGCCTCAGAAGCCAGATTTGGTAGATACATGCATAAGATATATGGCATGAATAAAGAGCCTACAATAAAATTAGATAATAATAAAAATATGCAATAATACTATGTTTTAGTTACTGATATTTTTAAAAATTATTTTTAAAAATGTTTTGCTTAATTAACCAAAACGTACATGTACAACCCCGTGCAAAAATTATAGCATCACCACACTTCGAGGATGTCCACCCGGCTTTTTTACTTCGTAGTAAATAAACAAATCACAGATATGACACTAAACATTTACTAGCTGAACATTCTGGTGTCATGAAATCTACCTCAAACAAGTTAAATGAAATTATTTTAATTAATGTCTTTTTTTTTTCAAGATCAAGTAGAGGAAAAAAAATTATGGAATGTTGAGGAAAAATGATAGAATCACCTTGTAATTTGCATTTCTAAAACAAATACCAGTATTCAACTAAAATGCAAATTAGTCTGCAGTTAAAAAATAGTGCTTACAATTTCATTTGTTTGAGGTATGTTTCATGAAGCCAAAATGTTTTGCGTTATATCTGTGATTTGTATATTTGCTATGAAGTAAAAAAAAATTAAAAAAGAAGCTGGGTGAACATCCTTTAAGTGTGGTAATTCCATCATTTCTGCCAGGGTTTGTATGTGAGGTGCACGTTGAGTCCAACATGAGTACTAAATGCTGGAGAGATAATCTGCTGTTCTGCTGCAGAACTGTCAGCTTTGTCGCAATGTGCTGTACTGACAGATGTTTTAATCTGCTGAGAGTACCAGTGAATCCTGTTGGATTTATCAAACGGTGCAATTAACAGGGTCTGCAGCCGACATTGAGAAACGAGCTCCAGGGGTAATTACACTAACCAGATACTATTATGGGCTCCTACAGGGCAGTACACAGTTCCATCTCAAACTGCATAGTCAGGCATTTTGCTGCTCTAGGACTCACTGTACATTATACTGTACCATGTTCAACACTATAGAGCATCTCTTATTGTTTTATTTTTTTAAATTGTCCTCATCCAAACGCTTTCACTTTACCAAACATAATATAAAGCCCCCAGACTCTCATTCGTACTTGGAGTACAACTCTTCCCATCCCAAGCACTGCAAAAAATCCCATTCTTTTCTCACAGTTAAACACATTCGCAGTGAGAATGAAGACTTCATCCAGAAAAGGAAATATGTGATTATTTCCTAGATAATGTCACAGATGAAGCCATGGCCCATGATAACACAATTGAGAAAGACAAGACACGGAATTTAATGATCAGACTAATAGACTCTGTAGCGCTCTTGCACACGACCATTCCAGATGTTCCACATGCAAATTTATGAATACAGTCACTAAAATCACAAGCTCTAAATAAACACGTTTTGTCACTCATCACTCCTAATGCACCAACACAGGAGTTGTTTATAGTCTTTCCTTCGAGAGGTGCAATCAGTTGTACTTTGGAGAAACCAAGAGGAGACTGTCCAATTGAAGGATTTCTTCTGTCCAGAGGAGAGATGGACATAACAGTGATGGACAAAACATTAATCTCCCTTTGCATATCTTCATATCTTAGTTGTTGTTACAGGAGCAGTGAAGTTATCTACACTCCCCAAACTTTGGAACGCCATGCAATAAAAGTCATATTTTGACAGATTAACTGTTTCAAATATTCAGTGGTTTCACCTCCTGCAGTCTCGGAAGCACTGTGCTTGCACACCTGATGAAGCACATCTGAAATGTCATGCTTCTTTGAAAGCTTTGTATGTAATATGATTATAATATGTTTTAAAATTGTATATGATATATACAGTACAGTGCAAAAGTTTTAGGCACCCTATTTTTATTAGTACGAACTTTGTTATAGATTTAATTTTTTTTTATTTTATGACTTCTACATTATCAAGTCAGTACAAAAAACATTTTAGATTTTCAAGCATCAGTTTTCTAGCACAAAATTAAATGTTACAGAAAAATGTTTGTATATCAGTAAAGAAAGCAAAATATTACATAAGAGACACTTTAAGGCTGCTGGGTTATAAAGATAACAAAAATAAGAAGCAGGTGCGACAGTCAAAGGCTCCAGAAGAACTGCAGCTGGTTCTGCAAGATGCTCAGTAAAACTTACAGCCCATTTCCTTATAAAACTACACTAAATGTACTGGAGGCTACTGTTTTTATTTTAATTTTTTTGTCACACCAAATATTGACTTTGATTCATTTACTACTGTTTACTGCTCTTCACAATATTTTTTTTTTAAATGTAGAAACATTTAATTTGATTATTTTGAAGGCATCTTTGCTAAAACGTTTGCACAGTACTATATATTATAAAATTGTAATATGAAAATATCTCATGTAATATGTGAAAATAATTGTGAGTAACTATAATGTACAAAAAACAACCCTCCTTTAGATCAATGATATTATCTTAGATATTATTAAGTAGAAGTCTGTCAAGGCCATTATGGTGAGTATATCTGCTGCTTTAAGTGGGGGGAAAAACGTATCCCCCTATACTTGCTGCAGTCACAAAAAGGAATTTGAATTTGAAAACTTTTATTGAAATATATTGTTACATTTGATAGTAAGATAAAAGCTTGTGTATTTAGCTTCCTAGCGCAGCCCAGTGTGTTAGAATACAGTGTGGTTAATGAGATGATATGATGTTGCGTTGCAATTTGCAGGAGTTTGTAATGATCGTTGTGTTTGGTCTGGAGTACATCATTCGCATCTGGTCTGCCGGATGCTGCTGTCGCTACAGAGGATGGCAAGGGAGACTGCGTTTCGCCAGGAAGCCCTTCTGTGTCATAGGTGAGACATGGTTGCCTGTGAGTCACCGTGCATGTACTGTATGCACGGACAAGTATGTGTGTGTGGATGCTGTTGCTGATGGATGTTTCTGGAAAACCGAAGTGAAGGGTGTAATAGCTCCTAGCAACCGGATCAGTGAGTTTCACACACACAAAGTGTGAGTTCTGGACAGTCTTGTTCTGAGCTTTTGTTTGAATGATTTGAATCCTTGAATCTATAAATCCTTGGTCATATACACATGCATACACATTAATCCTACTTCTCTTTGACAAGTGTAACATTAAAACAAGTTATTTGTGAGTCTGGTTTTACACACAGGCACTGCATTTGTAGGATTGTATTGTGTTTGTGAGTGTAGACTTGATCTAAGTAATCTGTATTGAAGCCTTTTTAATTAAAGCTGCTGTATCGAACTTTTTTGGTTAAAAATGAACAAAAATCAATTATTGTGCAAGTACATAAAAAAATCAGTGTTCAAAACGGTCTCCTTACCTTTACCCCGATTCGCAACGGTAAGCTTAAAATAATGATTTATAATTTGAGCTGTCGGGTCGGACTTCGCAGGAAACGTCAGTTTGATGTCGTTCATCTTTGCGTGGTCACGTGCGTAAACGGAAAGAAGAAGATCCGGGTACTATATCGCGTGTGGGGGCTGAGGATGGTGGAGTGTTTGTAGCTTGTTCTTACAACAGTTACTTAAAATTTAATCTTGTCATCTAGATGGCTGCTTTTAATCTGGATAGTCTTAAACGCAATCATCGTTGACATCTAGGGAATCAACTGTTGTTAAAACCAAGAAACCTCAAACTGCAGAGAGCCTGCAGTCAAAAAGGGAATGCGACAGAGCCCATTCTAAAGCGGGAATAAATATCAGCATGGATTTTGAGAGGTTGCGAGAACTCTGAGATCTGAAGGGATTGATGCTTTTTTCTGCTGAACAGGTAAGATATTTCAGTGGCTCAATAGGTAACTAGCTAACATTAGCACATTGTTTACGTGATTCAACTAGGTGTTGAGTTTCCTATGTTGTTGTATTGTGTTTGTTTGTTTAGTTATGGTCAGTGTGGTAAATTGCACTTATTTTCTGCTA
Source organism: Ictalurus punctatus (assembly GCF_001660625.3). Classification (NCBI taxonomy): domain Eukaryota; kingdom Metazoa; phylum Chordata; class Actinopteri; order Siluriformes; family Ictaluridae; genus Ictalurus; species Ictalurus punctatus. The sequence goes on from NC_030418.2 coordinate 21,309,264, forward strand.
GCTATGAGAGAGAGCAATTCACCTGTACTCCAAGAAACCCGTATCCACCACCACCTCCGTAGTCAATTATTGGAGCTAATATACAACTCATATGAATACCTCAGATTCATCTTCACAGACGATCAGTGCCAAAGTACAACCTACATAAAAAAATCTAAAAAACTCAATTCAATGTTTCAGAGATGGTGATAGAGAGGCAAAAGTTCAGTACTGCAGCTTTAATTGAGGTCAGAGCTCTGTCATAGTTTCACCAGTGGCTGAGTAATGTGTGAGTAAGAACCTCAAGTCCAACCCAGGATCGATTCTGGGCTTGTTTGTGGGAAGGCATCATCAACACAAGACAAATCGCTTCTGAACGATGAATTGATGGTTTAGCTTTATACATAGGTACCGCATACAGTTTGTGTGCAGTTTTTGCAAAATGGAGACAGTGCGAAAGATGTTATAGTTTTTATTACTGTTTATTTAATGAATGAATTATTATTTAGTGTTTCTAATATTTTTGCTACACATTACTTTTCTATAAATGAAATATAGAAATCTCTTTTTGCAGCATCCAGTCACTTTTGCAGAGCGCACCATCCCTTTCCCCACTAATATAACATGTGACACAGAAAGTAAACCCATCCATCCGTCCATCCATTCATTTTCTGTACCGTTTATCCTACAAAGGTCATACAAAGCCTTGAGACTATCCCACAGGACTCGGGGCACAAGGCGGGGACATCCTGGTCGGGGAAAACGTGCTAACTACTACATCTCCTCACACACTCCCACTGTATACTGCCTCTTAAGGACCACCACTTTTTGGTCCTGCTCTTTTATGATGGGCACCAGAAGGCTTAGATTGTATTCAATGCAGAACTTATTGAATACATAAAATGGTGGACAGAAACTGTGAAGAAGTCCGTTTCATATGATGAATTCCATTCTCAAGAGGGCCTGTGTTAACAGGACAAGCTTTGTGTGTTTGAGGTAACAGATATAGCAGCATAGCAAGTTAATACAAAGGTTGAAACCTGAAGATCTGAGTAAAACATTTTGAGAGACAATCTCTCAGAGAGTGAGAGTTTCTGCATGACTGTGGCAAGACACCTTAATCACTTAACTTCCATTATCTTTATTGGCAGATGCATAACCAAATGTATGCTGTATATTACTGTATATTGCTTGGATTTACGGTTGGCTTCACTGGCACTAGATTCCTTTTTCCTTGTTTTGAGGTTTATGTTGGGGGAAAGTATAGAAAAAGGCAAGAGGTGTCATATGAACAAAGAGTAATATTTTTCCAGGTCAGATAGTATAGTGGTGGGTTGAAGACGGGTTTTAGAAGATAGGATTTGCTTTTATGAAAGGAGATGAATCTGCTGGCCCCTAGTGACATTTCTCTCTGAAGTGGCTCTGAAGTATGTAAGTCTTCATCAGACTGCCTGTTATCAGTGCAATTTCAGTGAGAATCAGAGAACATGTGGGTTTCTCATGCACTAGACCTGAAGTTCAAAGCTTATAATTTAATGGCGCACTTATATAGCGCTTTTATCCAAAGCGCTTTACACTGCCTCTCATTCACCTATTCACTCACTCACACAGACACACACACACCAATGGTAGCACAGCTGCCACGCAAGGTGCTAACTTGCCATCGGGAAGGTTCAGTGTCTTGCCAAAGGACACTTCGGCATGTGGAGTCATGTGGGCCGGGAATCGAACCGCCAGCCCTACGATTAGTGGACAACCCGCTCTACCAGCTTATACTGCTTATACATTGCCGTTATGCCTTCTTGAATACTCTGAGGCTGACTGCTCCACATTATGGAGTTGATTTTGGTGAAAACTGACAGAAAAATAGTTTTTTACTTGCATTTTTTCAGTAATTGCTGGTAGTTATACGCCGACCACAAAACTTTTTTGCCTGTGCTCCATGTAAACACGAACCTGACTCTTTCTTTCTTCCCATTGCAGACATCATTGTGCTCATTGCATCCATTGCTGTTGTGTCGGCCGGCAGCCAGGGGAACATTTTTGCCGCGTCTGCACTGCGCAGCCTTCGCTTCTTACAGATCCTGCGGATGGTGCGCATGGACCGACGAGGGGGTACCTGGAAACTACTGGGATCTGTAGTGTATGCCCACAGCAAGGTAAACTAAGTTATGATGTTTTACTCGCAGTGACGCCTTTTTAGCTTGGCCTTGTTTATCTCAGAACGTATTCAGATGTAAGCTTCTTTTGAAATATATTTATGCCTAAAATTAAATGGTGTTCAGCCTGCACCCTGTAGTCTCATAGTACACAGTAGCCCAAATTGCAAAACAAATTGCATTCCAGAGACAGCAAATAAGCAACTGAAGTAACAATTTTTCTGCAATCTAGAATAAAACATAACAGTAGACATGCAGGATGAGACCTAAAAACAGATGATGAATATGAGCAGGGCTGCCAGGTCATGTGCGTGTGTGCATGTACGTGCGTGTGTGAGAGTGTTCCTTGCGTCTCCAAATGTGTGACCCTGATTTCAGCCTCTCTCTCGGCAGCCCTGTCTGGGCTATAGCTCCTGCCATGAGCCATAGCCAAACCACAGACTTCCTCAGCCCTCAGCCACCCGCCATTTAGTGGATAGATTACAGGCTGTAGCTCCCTACTGATTCCCTGTGGCCTATGAAACAGCTGCTTTACTCCTCTATCTTTTCTTACTCCTGTGCTTCTGATTTTTCTGTCTCATCGCACGGTATTTGATTAGTCTAATTTTATGGCATGCTGTAAGGCTCTGTGCTTTTCTGTGTGTGCAGGAGTTGGTAACTGCCTGGTACATTGGGTTTCTGGTACTGATCTTCTCATCGTTTCTGGTTTACTTGGTGGAGAAAGATTTAAACACACAGTTTAACACCTATGCTGATGCACTGTGGTGGGGGACGGTAAGTCTGCATAAATACAGCACACACACACATATACACACAAAAACACTGTACACCTTTAACTTTTATGCATCTCACAATTATTCAATCTGTCAGGATTGTCGATGCTTCATTTCCTGTTCCAATAGGTCTAATTTGTTCTTATAGTTTCTTATTTTAGAATCAATACAAAGCCATGATTAGCTTCACAGCGACATTATACTGTTCTATCATGTTTCACATATTCCAGTGCTACATTACAGAAACACAGCAGTCTACACGCCATGGCCACTGTCACGATCTCTTGTATTGGGAAATGAACAAATCATTGAATTCAGTCAACTCAGGAAAAACCATCAGCTGTTTGAGTGTAAAGAACATAAGGTCAAGTTGTGGTGGTTCCTGGTCATTGCCCTTTTGAGGCTTGATAGAATGGCTCATAGGGAGCCAATATTGCACTGCCACAACATAAACTAGACTGAATTCTTGGTTGTGTGTGTGGATCTGCCAGGCTTACTGCAGTGCAAAGGGAAAGCAGGAGAACAGGACTCAGTGTCTATGTGTGTGTCTGTGTGTCTACTCCCAGCCATCATTTATTGTCTACAGCACACTCAGCATTTGACAGATCACTCACTTTTACTGGATGTATTGCATTTGCTTTGGCCTGCGTTTTGTTTGAGTATCCCCTGCCTGCAAGAATCCGAATCTCTCACTTACTGGTACAGAACGGAGAGGGAGCAGTTAGACTAATGTTGTTTTTTTTGTTGTTTTTTTTTTTTTTTTTTACGTAAGCTACCGATTTATTACTCTCAAGGAGAAATGGGTAACACAAATGGCAGTGTGGCTGTAACTCTGAGTACTCCTCCATTTGCCTTTAGATATTCATGTCCTTTTAATATGGCAGATTGGACAGGAGTTGTTGTAAGTGGAGCTTTGTGTCCAACATGTGGCTTTTACTGTACTGTGCGGTGGCCTCTCATAGGAATATGATCAGTGCAAATGCTGTGGGAGATTGTACTCCCCATTTCCCCCAGCTTTCCATTGTGTATGCAAAAGAGTGTGTGCGGCTTCTTCCTCCTCTTCTTAGGCTGATTGAAGGTGCCGCCTGGGCATTGCTGTTTGTCCTGAGCTTGTACTCACTAGAGTAATTTAACTCTTGTCTGCAAGGGCCTGGCACACTCAACATCCTGACTCTTTACCAATGATGTCTGTATACTCAGATCACTCTTACTACCATTGGCTATGGAGATAAGACGCCACAGACCTGGCCAGGTCGGCTCCTGTCAGCGGGTTTTGCTTTGCTGGGGATCTCTTTCTTCGCCCTGCCTGCGGTGAGTAAATACAGCTTTCATTCCCAACAAAAGTCAGCAAGGCCTCTTTAATCCACCAGTACTTTGAACTGCACTAGTGTTAATGCTCTTACTGCAAAATATTTAAAAATGTAAAATGGCCCATTTAAATATACTAAAGTGGAAGAATGCTATATGCAAAAAAAAGGTTGTTTCAATATGAAACATTCACACACACACACACACACACACACACACACACACATATATATATTTATATATATATATATATATATATATATATATATATATATATATATATGTGTGTGTGTGTGTGTGTGTGTGTGTGTTTCATGTTATGTCATGTCATGTTATATAGGAGATATATATGTGTTACAGATCAGAAAGGGTTTAAATGAAGTTTTTCATGCTTGTTTAATGAACCATAAACAATTATAGCAGATGCACCTGTGGAACAGTTTACAGGCGGTAGGCAATTAAGGTCACAGTTACAATAACTTGGACACTAAATAAACCTTTCTACTGACTCTGAAAAACACCAAAAGAAAGATGCCTAGGGTGCCCGCTCACCTACATGAACAGGGCAGTGCTGCATGGAGACACGAGTACTGCAGATGTGGCCAGAGCAATAAACTGCAATGTCTGGAGTGTAAGACGCATAAGACAGAGCTACAGGAAGACAGGAATGACAGCTGATCATCCTTGAAGTGGAAAATTACATATAACCATGTGTCCCCCCCAGACATGATCGTGAACTTGCGAATGCCTTGATGGAAGAGTGGAGTAACATCTCATAGCAAGAACTGACAAATCTGGTGTATCCATAGGGATGAGATGCACTGTAGTACTTAAAGCAGCTGGTGAACACACCAGATGGTATTGATATTGATTGATATTGACCCCCCTTCGTTCAGGGACTCATTATTCCATTTCTGGAATGGAGATATATATATATATATATATATATATATATATATATATATAGAGAGAGAGAGAGAGAGAGAGAGAGAGAGAGAGAGAGGGAGAGAGAGAGAGAGAGAGTACTGTGCTAAAGTCTTGTACAGTAAGACTATACAAAAGTTTATAGTATTGTGCAAAAGAAATGCTGTAGAGCAAAGATGCCTTCAAAAATAAATGTTTCCCCATTAAAAAAAATACTATAAAGAGCAGTAAGCAGTAATAAATGAAACAAATGCAATATTTCGTGTGATGATCCTTTGCTTTAAAAAAAAAAAGTAGCCTCAGGTAGGATTAGTGCAGTTTTATCAGTAAATGAGCTGTAGGTTTTATTGAACATCTTACAGAACCAGCCACGGTTCTTCTGGAGACTTTGACTGTCACAGTTGCTTCTTATTTTTGCAGCAAAATCCAGCAGCCTTCATTATGTTTTTTGTCTGTTTTTTTTGTAATATACTGGTTTCTTTACTGACATACAAAAAGTTTTCTGTAACATTTAATTTTGTGCTGGAAAAAAAATGTTTGGAAATAAAATGTTTTTGTACTGACTTGAGAATGTAGAAGTCATAAAATAAAAATCTATAACAAAGTTTAGTGCCTAAAAAAATAGGGTGTCTAAGACTTTTGCACGGTACTTTGTATTAGAATTAGATTAAAACAAAAAAAAGGCTTGAAATATTTAACTTTATGTGTAATGAATGTAAAATATATGAAAGTTCCCCTTTTTGAATTAAATTATTGGAAAAAATGAACTTTTCCACCATATTCAAATTTTTTTAAATGCACCTGTGTGTATATATAAATCGAAATATATTGTACAATATGAAGACATAAGCCTCTAAACAGTAAATGCAATGTAGTGAACAAAAGACTTTGATTCCCACATGCAGTGCTGTAATAGGTATAAAGGATTTTTTTCCCATTATTCCCTGACTCTTCTTGCTATGAATAAACTTTGAAAACAGAGACGATTTTTATGAAGCAGCTCTGCTCCCTGTTTTTGTACTTATCTATTTTGGCCCTTGCTAAGGCATCTGGGTATGCGGTAGGTCATGGTGTGATATTAATCCAAGGTGCCTTAGATCTCAGTGTTCAGATCCATATGCACGTCATTCCAGCATAGCCCTGTCTGCCAGCTCTATGTGGCTAGTGTTATTTCAGGAGTGCAGTATTTCTCTTAGCTCTCAAAAGAGAAGATTAATGTCAGTTATGTGTCATATGCTATCCAAGATCACTTCCAATAAGCTTTTTGTGATCTCTGAAACACTATCTTTGCTGTGGTGACTTTCATGTGAAGTGTGTTCAAGTGTTTAGGTCAAAGAGCCCTGTGACAGTTGTCTTTTCTAACTCTCTGTCTGTAAGCGTTTGCTCTGCTGTCGAGTTTAGATCCCACACTGGATGACAAATGGTAATGTCAACTATTTGTGGAATTTATTGAAGAACAAACCCTTTGCCATTGTTTACCATATAATAAATCAAGTGTGTCTGTGTGTAGGGGATTCTAGGCTCTGGCTTTGCTCTGAAGGTGCAGGAGCAGCACAGACAGAAACACTTTGAAAAGAGGAGAAATCCAGCTGCCAGCCTTATACAGGTAAATCCGCTGCATTGAACACATATCTGTGTCCCTGATCAAGAAATGAATGAAGACACAGTGCAGTGACATGCTTCACTTTCTTGGTCTTCTTTGTCATTTGTAATTTTCTTGGAATAAAAGCAAACAAACGTGTAAAGATAAATGTGAATGAGAGTTTAAATTCTCAGTCCTGGTCCTGGGGTACTGCATATTTTGGTGGTTGTGGTCCCAGCGCCCCTGATTCAACTAATCAGCTAATTAACATGCCTAGGTTAGGAAAAGCGCCAAACTGTGCCGGGCAATGGTACTCCAGGACCAGGACTGAGAACCCTGAGTAAGTTCTAAATGAATATACACTATGTGGCCAAATGTTTGTGGACACGTGACCAATCAGACCCATAATGTGCTTGTTGAACATCCCATTCCAAATTTATCCCCCCTTTCCTCTTATAATAACCTCCACTCTTTCCACTAGATTTTGGAGCGTGGCTGTGGGGGTTTGTGCTCATTTACCCACAAGAGCATTAGTGAGATCAGGCACTGATGTTGGGAGAGAAGGTCTGGCACACAGTCAATGTTTCAGTTCATCCCAAAGGTGTTCAGTGGGGTTGAGGTGCAGGCCACTCAAGCTCTTCCACACCATCCTTGGCAAACCATGTCTTTATGGAGTTCGCTTTGTACACAGGGGCACTGTCATGCTGGAACGTGTTAGAGCTTTTTAGTTACAGTGAAGGGAAATTGCAGTGCTACAGCATACAAAAACATTCTACTCAATTGTGTGCTTCCAAATTTGAGAGGAAGGGGTGTGATAGTCATGTGTCCACTTGTTTTTGGCCATATAGTGTATATATACTACTATACTGTATACGTCTAACATACAGTGTATAACACAGAACACATGTATGTATGTCTGTCTGTCTTTTACTGCTTCAATATTACATGCTGGTTTTTGTTTCTCTTATGTATGAAAACATAATTACATATTCAGACTCTCCAGCACCAGTAAATGATGACCTTTTTCCCCTGACCTCTAACCTCATAATGATTAATAACGTGGGTTGGAGAGACGACAGACAGTTTCAGAGGGTGAAAATATGTCAGATTTACCATCTGTCATGTCCACAATCTTCAGCACATTTTGTCTAAGGCAGGAGAAAATGAACAATAACATAGACATTTATTTCACTTTAGACCATTACCGTCTCTGTCCAAAGGAAACACTAGCGACTATTTATTATGTGTTTCCACGGAAGGAATTCTGTGTGAGGGTTTCCTGGAGAATAATACTTCTTCCTAATGGACTGAACCATCCCTCTTTAGAAAAGTAAAAATTAATGTGGTGTATGTTGTATACGCATGCAATGTCTCCAAGGAACAGAGAAACTGTAATATAGCAAAATTGAGCAACCATTTGTTTTGTTACATTTCTCTTAGACAGAGCAAATAGGCCAATATATAATCACTGTTTATCTGGGTCATTTCTCTTGCTTTAGACCTTTGAATCATTAAATGATTATTAGTTGAATCTCCAGTGAGGGGAAATAAGTATTTGGACAATTTTGTTTTTGTTATTTAATATATTTCCAGTGGGAGCATGATGGCTTAGTGGTTAACATGCTTGCCTCACACCGCCAGGGTTGGGGGTTCAATTCCCGCCACAGTCCATGTGTGTGGAATTTGCATGTTCTCCCCATGCTTCGGGGACTTACTCTGGTTTAATCTTCCAGTGCTGTAGGCTGACTGGTATCTTTAAGTTGTCTGTAGTGTATGAATGGGTGTGTGATTGTGCCCTGTGATCGATTGCCACCCAAACCAGGGTGTCCCCTGCCTTATGCCCCAAGTCCCCTGGGATCGGCTCCAGGCTCCCCGCAACCCTGTGTCGGATAAGCAGTACAGAAAATGGATTGATGGAATATACTTCCAGTACATATATCTACTTCAAATTTACACACATAATGCCTTTTGACTTTGTATATAGTATGTATTCATAAGCATAAAAATATGTTTAAAAAAACTAAATTGATAGGGAAAAACTATTCAGACACTAAAAATGCACAACGTTTAGGAGCTGTTGTTTGCAGTTACAGTTACAGCTTTGAGATGCCTACTGTAAGAACTAATAAGGTTTTGCAGCATTGTGATTCATTTGTTTTGCCCATTCTTCTTGGCAATTCATCTTCAATTCCCCAAGGTTACGAGACTTCCACTGATGAACTTGCAGTTTCAGAATCCACCATCAGTTTTCAGCACGATTCAAGTCAGGGGATTGGCTTGGCTATGCAAGGGCTTCTTGAGCTATTTTGGCTGTATGTTTGGGGTTGCTGGCTTGTTGAAACTTCCATGGTTTCCCCAGATTAAATTTTTAAAAAAAAATTAGGAAACATTGCTTAATTCATGTTTCCTTCAATGACGTGCCCCAGCATTGTTTGTAGAGAAGCAGCCCCATGTCACGCTGCCACCTCCGTACTTCACTGTATGTATGGTGTTCATATGGGATTATATGCACAACCCTTCTTTCTCCAAAATGAATTATTTCCACAGAGTTCTATTTTTGTTTTGTATGAGTTGTTCCAAAACAGATTTGATTTGAATGCTTTTAGATATGAGTTTTGTGTGGGGTGTAGGAATGCAGTTTTTGCTCTCTGTGTAACTGTTGTTCCTGCTGCTCTTGGGTCATCCTGCAACTGTTTTTAGGTGACTGGTTACTTCTCTCTTATCTTGCTTATCGTTAGTCAGAGACGTGTTGTGAAATCTTGCATGGCACCATAACTGGTGGTGCTGCAGCACCAACTGCCAAATAGCTGTCAGAGAGAATATTAGTTAATTAAATACAATTACAAAAATGTAACAGAAAGCAATTAATGACTGCAACAGTTTGCTGCTGTACAAATACAAATGGTTTGTTGACAAATGTTTGTATCTAGTCACATGATGGTCACCTTTGACCATGACCTTACTGACATAGCTATACGACTATAGCTACAGTATGTGTAGCAAGTTATGCATATTCATGGCCATATTTTGGACAGCCCTGTCCAGTCCTGTGAAGCATGCAGTAAGAAAACATTTTAATTTTTAATACTGCCATTGCCACTTCATACATTTTCTTTGATGATTGGGCTTTGGCTGTATGTCTTAGTGTGGTGTTTATGGATTAAGGTGAATTTGCAGGATTAGTGCGTTATATTATGTATATCTCCATACTATGAGGCATTTTTGTTTTTAGCTAATAGTCTATTAACATCTGCTCACTGTTTAAAAACTTGTAAAACACCTAAAATTTTTATATTACAAGACATGTCAACCCCCCGCCAAACAAAGAATTAGAAGTAGTGTCCCAGATTGTAAAATTCTGTAGGATCTGGTGTGTGTTGAGTAGGAGTAAGGGAACAGACTTTTTTCTTTTTTTTTCTTTTTGTTATTTCACCCGCAAATGCTTTTCAGCATACATCACTCACGGCTTGCTAGGTTCAAGTTAAAAAATGAGTTTGATGTGTGTTGGCTTCATCTGTTCCATCACTCATTCACATAGCACTCCCTGAAAGGCAAAAAAAACACATATAAGTAGGCTGGTGGTAATAACACACAGTTGAGAATCATCACACGTTACCTGCTGGTTCAACCAGCCTCCTCTTCATCCACAGCCGGTGCTAGACCACACCCCCATTGGCACAAAATCCTTTAGTATAATTGGTTTTATTGGTCGGTTTTATATGAACTTTTTTCAGCACCCTGTTTTCAATTTTTCACCTGCATGTTTTTTAACCAGTTGAACTGACAGTGATGTTTAAAGGGTTTGCTATGTAGCTTTTCCCATTTGAGTCTTGTTTAATGATGTTGTCCCTGAGAACTTTAGGAAGCTCCTTCATTTTCACCATGATTGGATTGCTATTTATTTTGTGAAATCTTCCCAACCAACAGCAACATCTTTTATAATAACACTAGGTGCAATTTGCACAATAACTTTTTTTTTTGCAGAATTTAAATCTAGAGCGTGATTTATTTTTATGTAACCTTTATATATTTTAATATAGAGTCTGAATAGTTTTTTTCCGTATCAATTTTGTTTTGTAAACATGTCCTTGTTTATACTTATGCATACATACTTTTTGTTCATATTTATAAGTACAAAGTCAAAAGATAAATATGTGTGTGAATTTGAAGTGGATATATGCAGTGTATATACATTAAATAACAAAGAAAGGGTGTCTGAATACTTATTTTCTCACTGTATGCTTTTCTTCTTTAACCTTCTTTTTTATGATGGAGACTCACTGTGCTGCAGTGAAACACTGTTACCACTACAGTTGTTTTTAGGATAACCTGCAATTTCAGGAATAATGTCACACTTCTTTTGGTCTGTTTGTTTTTTGTCCTTAAATTACTGTGTGGTGCCCTTTATTCCCAGCTTTCCCATCTTTCTTGTTCATCTGCTTGAATTAAAAAGCATAGTATGCAAGAATTATGATCTGTGGCGTGAATCATCACACATTCCCTTAATCATTCTCTCTTGCATTTGTTCCTTTCAGCGTTTTTTCATATTGCATTGCATAAGTGCTGTAAAAAGCCTTTTGATTCATATCGCCTTCATCACACTATGATTCCTCTACATCCACTAATATGTCTGCTCTTTCTATTAAACACTGTGTCTGTGTCTTTTAAATGCTACAGTGCAGTGTCGTCACCTTTCTCATTTCAAAATGATTATTTTCCCCATAATATTTAATATATTTTAATATGTTGTTACTCGTTTGTATATAAAGTTACAAACCTAAAACGATATGCACTCTCAATGAACTGCTCCTGTGCTCCTAGTGGTATATTTGTTTGTGTTTTTCATATTCAGCATTATTAGCTGTGGCACCTTTCTTCCACCCTCTTATGCTTTCCCCTTCTCGCTGTTTTAATGTGGTGTGAGTCCCATTATGCAATAAGACATTTTTCAGTGTCTCTTTTTGATGCAATTACACTGTGCAATATAAAGTAAGTGATTGATCTCAAATACCAGTTTCAAAATGTACATTTAGTGTGATGTGCAGTGATTTATCCAAGGACAGTCAAAAGTCAACAAAACCATTCACTGAACAAATGTCTTAACATTCTATAAGAATGCCTATTTTCCTGGCTTTGCCGTCACCATGCTGATGTCTCTCCGCACCCATGTCCATGTGTGTGTCCTTGTGTATGTGTGTCCTGCACCAGGCTGCGTGGAGACTCTACTCCACAGACCGCTCCAGAACGTACCTGAGTGGCACGTGGCGATACTATAAAAGTGTTCTCCCTCCTCAAAGGCATGTATCCATGCAGTCAACTGATGAGAAACTCTGACCTGAACTGGTTTTTACTAATCTGCCTTTTTTTGTTTTCTTTTTTATTTTATTTTGTTTTGTTCCCTTTTTCCAACCCCTCGCTCTCTCCTGGCCTTGTGACATTTCTTTTCGATTCCATTTTTCCTTCCTATTTTCCTTTTTGTTTACTCTGCACGTAGTGTGTTTGGCGTAGTTATGCGGCTGATGAGAACTCGGTTTCCATTGCTACCTGGAAGCCTCATTTGAAGGCATTGCATACCTGCAGCCCTACAAAGTAGGTACAATTCTGGCAGCTGGGTGTTCTCTTTGGTGTCTGTGCTCCTGTGGCCTTTGTTCTTCCCTCTTTATCATTGCAAATAAGTCTGTGTCTCCAAGCCTAATTTCTTTTTCTTTTTGCTCCCTCTCCTTCTGTTCACCCTTGAATTCTAGCTTGCAAAAAGCCTGTAGTCACCAAAATATGAAAATGGCTGCATTCAAAGTGAATTTAAGAGCCACAGACACTCATAAGCTTTCTCCTGAAAATACAGTATGAGGGAAGATTCACTGTCCTAGTTATATAGGCCAGCATGAAAGACAATATAGACTTTAGGAGGCTGGAAATAGCTGAAGAAACATATGCACACACACATACACAGATGTATGATCAGGGAGAGGGAAGCATTATTATACTTTTTCAATAATCACTGACTCAGTTCTTGTCCATTTTAAAGCTAAATTATCCTTGCAAGGGCTTTCCTAGACAGCTTGATTGTGCGTTGCCGATTGCTTGCATGTTTGCTTGGTGCATGTTTATGCTATCTTCTATCCTCAGTTTTCCAATTTTTTTTTTACAGTTTGGTTTTGCGCTGACTCTTAGTGCATGCGTGTATGTGTAGGTCTCCCTCAACATATTGCATATCGTATTGTTAACCCAGAGAGAAATATATTGATGACTCATTCATTGTATGAAAGATTCAGTATATTTCAGTGCCATTTTGTCTTTTATGTTAGACTCCTTTTTTGTTCCTGTTTTCATGTAAAGAGTTAATCTCCTTCCCCTTTTCTCCTCTCTTTTGCTAACTAACACCTGAAGGAAAGACCAGGGCGAATCCACCACCAGGTTTGTTATTCTTATACTGTATGTCACCTGTGCCTTTATGACCAGTGGAAAAAAAATTCTCTGTGTAAAATAGATTTACTTTTTTTGATGTTTAAACTAAAATATCAGAATGCACAACTAAATAATGAAATAATGAATAAGGATCTTCATTCACACACAATCGGTGATTCGATAAAGTGGAAAAAGTTTGATCTGCAGCTTGCATTTTAACATTTCTCAACTGCTTGCAATGGTAAAGAGCAGCTTTCGTGTCTTCAGAGACTTCACGCAGCAGGGTCAAGTGACTGTAGGCTTATAAAAACTCAATGATGTTTGCATGTGACTTGATATATTTAGGTTTGTGTGCGTATGTTTGTGAGAGAGAGGCAGACAGAGATAAAGTGTATGTGTGCACAATAAACAGCTCTATCTTGGCAGTAGTTAAACACGGAGCACAGTACCACTTGTCTGATGGCAGACATCTCCATGATGCACTTTTTCCATTCAGTGATTATTTATGTTAGCGATTAAATATCACTCCAGAGAACACATACTCCAGGAATTATTAAAAAGAGGGAGAAAGACAGAGAGGGTGAGAGAGTTGCTGCTTAAGGAAGGAATAGCACAGGATGGCAACAGGCCAGTGTTTCTCTTCTAAGTGTATGTGTATCTTTGTTCTCTGTCTTTGCATTTCTCTTTGTGAGAAGTCATAATGTCACAGACTCAAAGGATTTTAGGACAGTGAATGTACAGTACATACACAGTAAGGAGCTACGTTTATAATGGCTTTAAGTAGTTACATTTTCATCAGCTGAATTTGCTGCTTATATGCAGTTTCTTGCTATTAATTTCCCAGTAATTTCAGCTTAGCTTATTGCTGGTGCTTTTGTAAGTAATGGTAAAACCCAAAGCCTTTTCCTAAATTCAACCTACACTGCTTTTAATTAACAGTTTAATTGGACTGTGGGTGTGTGATTCATATTCAAAGCAAGAACAGCAGCATATCCAGACACTTAAGGCTTAAGTTAAGTAATTTATAGTCCCCTTGGTGGGTGGCAAAAATGCCGTAATATGTTTCTGCAAAGACTACTCTGAACTATAAACACACAAAGCAAAAAGCTCAGCTGTAAATCCAACTAAGCTGTGAACCACTTTAATAAAATAACTTGAGATTTTTGTAGTGTGATTTGTTTTATTGGCCAGAGTGACAAGCGGTAGCTCTGTATGATACAATGCTCCTTTAATTGACTAACAAATTGTCACAAACTGCCTTTTATATATACTGATATTTGGGTGGGCTTTAATGTGTGTGTTTAATGTGTGTTTGGGGGTGATTACTGTATCCATGCATGTCTGCCACTCATTGTGCCTTTAACAGTTTTCTGAAAAGCAAAGATTAACAAAGCCAGAAATGTTTGGCTTTTTACTGTACAACCAAGTGTTTGTCTTTTTCCCCAAACACATTTGTTTGTTCCACTGAAAGAAATCTACTTTCTCTTCTAACTAATCCATACCCATCTGTCTCTCACACTCCCTAGTAAGGTTCATAGTAATAGGCAGAAGCTCTTCAGGAAGTATACCACAAGGAATTATAGGTACCTAGCATCCCCCTCTGCTTTGGCCACATGACAACTAATGAGAATGCTGACTAATTGCAGGTGCATGGATGGTGACTCAGTCCAAATGTACCTTTTATCTTCCCAATGTGATCCCAGAAAGGAGCTAAAATAGGGGGTCCACTACTAACGGTTACTGCCTACTACCTGTTACCTGAAGAGCTCACATTAGATCACAGCAGATTCTCATTGCATTTACTATATTTACACCCACCAAATAAGATGAATACTTATTTTGCCATTGTGAATGATTTGCATGCATTATTTCAATCTGTTTCATAAATAGTATCTCAAGCTTTAAAAAAAAACATCATAATGTTAATACGACGCTTAATGAAGGCAGTTGTGTGGGATTTTAGATTTTATAAGGAAGCGTTCCCATCTTCTATGCCCAGTTTTAAACAATCTTTCATGAAGTAAATTGTAATTGCATCAATGCCCACATCTGCACGTTGCATGTGCATGCTTCTGAATCCATCTCTGAGCCCTAAGCACTAACTTGTGCTTGAGCCAAGCTCAAGCCACTAGTACTCCCTTTACTATCATCTCACACATCTTGGTACTGTTCATGCAGCATCTGCATCTGTTTAGGTGTCCTTCGAAGAGGGAGGCATTCACCTAAATGTATTATTTTACCTTTTTACTGATCTTATTTTTTATTATGGTTTATAATGTCTCCAGCTCCAATGATCATGAGTTATTGGCCTGAAAATATTGCCTGTTGTAGAATGCTCAATGCAGTGCATGTCAGTCTACTTATGTTGTTTATGTTATGAGTACAATGCATGATTTTAGTACAGGGAATTTCAGTCAGATGAAGCAATGATCATAATTAAACATTTTTGCATTAAAATTAAAGAAGGTGAAATATAGTGCTTTGCATACCTATTCACCTCCCTTGAACTTTGCCACATTTTGTATTGTTACCTTGAAGTGAAATGTACTAAATTGGAATTATGTCATGATTATGCCATTCATCTACACAAAATAGCCCAAAATATTGAAGTGAGGAGAAAACAATAATATAGTGAATGAATTAAGTAAAGCCAGTTGCCATCAAAAGTCACATAACTAGTTAGTAGGACACTACACAATAAAATCCAGTGTTGAATTAACGCCTACAGTGTTTATTCATGTCCAATTAGACACAAATTGACACTGAAAGAGTTCACTCAATACTCTAGGTGTTAATTCAACACTGGGGATGTTACTGTGTATAATAAGCTGCTTTATGGAAGAGAGTTGAGCCATTTGAAATCCCATTTGGAGTCTGCCAAAAAGCATGTTGGAGACTCTGCAAATATAGAAAAAAAAAAGGTTTTCTGGTTTGATGAGACCAAAATTGGCTTTCTGGCCTTGGCACAAAGCACTAAATTTGCGAGAAACACAACATAATAACCCTGAGAACAAAATTCTCACAGTGAATCATGATGGTGGTAGCACCATATTGAGGAGATGCATTCATCAGCAGGGACTGAGAAGTTAGTCATGTTTGAGGGCAAGTTGGATGGAGTCAAATATGGGACAATCCTAGAAGAAAATTTGTTCCAGTCTACAAGAGACTCGAGACACTGGAGTGGTTCAAAGTTAAGAACCTAAATATGTTTGAATGGCCCAGTCAAAGAACAAACTTCAATCTGATTGAGAATATGTGACAAGACTTGAAAATTATTGTTCACCAATTACCTCTATCCAGTCTGACAGAAGCTAAGAAGAAGAAAAATGGGCAAAATATTATGATCCAGATGTTTAAAAAAACAACAACAAAAAAAACCTAATATCGACATATCCAAAAAGGTAGTTCTACTTCAGGAGAGTGAATACTTATGCAACCAACATCTTACTGGTATTTTGTTAAACTAACTTTTGGATCACAATGAAAAAATGCACCTTCAAATGTTAAACCTATTGTGAAACACAAATGTCCCAATTAAGTCAGCTCCAGGTCAGGATTTTAACACTACAAAATGTGGACAAGTTCAATGGGGTGAATACTTATGCAAGTCATTGTATATCAGTAAGCTAAAATATCATTACTCTTATCAGTCATTTGTTTTTACCAGAAATTGAGCTATATTTAACAGATTTTTCTCTTTCTTTTTCGTTCTGTTCTTCATTATTCTTTTCATATTCCTTCTTTCTTACCCTCTCTCCCTCAACTGTCCTCCTTACCTCATGTAGTCAGAAACTGAGCTTTAAGGAACGGGTGCGCATGGCCAGTCCTCGTGGTCAGAGCATTAAGAGCAGGCAGACATCACTGAATGACAGACGCTCTCCTGTGACTGAGGTAGCCACAGAGGGGAGCAGCCCAGCCAAGGTACAAAAGAGCTGGAGTTTCAATGACCGAACACGTTTCCGACCATCACTCAGGCTCAAGAGCCAGTCACGCACTATGCCTGAAGGTAAGTGACAGAAAAAGGTCTGTATTTCTAGATACAGAATACATTTATTTCTTATGATCATAAGTTCATATTGCTTACGAGTAGTTAAGGTTATAGAAATGGTAGGCAGTACAAGAACATATTAAGCATATCTATAAGAACAGTTCCTGCATGACAACCCTCTGCTTTTTTCCAGTGGTTGTCTATACATAATGTACATATAGTTATCCTGAATGAAGATAGACTTCTGCAAAATATATGGAATGCAACATGGCATTGTGTTAAGATTATCAGAACACATAACTGCCTCAGCTTTTAATCTCAGTATGGACACTAAAATGCGACCTGATTATGCAAATCTCTTCGAGAATTGAGAATTGAGAAAATTCATTGAGAAAATTTTTTAGAACGTTCATTAGACACGTGCCTGCACTGTTGCATAGCTTATGCTTTATATCATTTTCATACTCAAACCATTCAATGAGCCCTTGTTCTCTTTGAATAGGGGCATTGTCATCCTGGAAGAGACCATTCCCGTCAGAGTAGAAATGTTTCATCATAGGATCAAGGTTATCAGTCAGAATAACTTTCCTGAATTGCAGTGATGCTTTCGTCTCAGAGAACAAGTGGCCCCAAACCATGTCAGCAAAATGACCTCATAGCAGAGCCATTGGATTTGTATTAAAATTTTCACCTATCTGTATATATGCAACGATGCCATGGAGGAGTGTTAAATAGTGAAGTTCTGGACAGATTCCCAGAGTGGAAGATTCTGTTATAATGTCTCTAATTCAACTAATTAAAGACTTCCTCTGGCTTTCTGAAATTTTCTGGTTCCTAACCTGTTTGCTCATGGCATTTAGTCACAGGTCTTAAAAGTTGAATGAGGTCAACCTCTGTGAATCTTGTCTTAGTGTGTTCAAGTTTATATCTTGTGCCTTTTGTTATGGGGGAGTGTGCTCTGTACACCACAGCTTCATGACAGCTATGAGGCTCCTTCAACAATTACCTATTGTTCTGTTTCACTTCAACAGTCCCCAGAGAGGCCTTCAGTGGAAGTGAAGAGAATTGAGAGAGATAGAGAGGAAGAGACAGAGCCAGTTTGGACTCTGTGTCCTGCTAAAAGCAGTTCTGCTCAGCTTGTGATGGAACAGTTCACATTGTGTTTCAGTATTGACAGGCCAGTAAATCTTATGGCAAAATGGGAATCTACAAAGCAACAGTATAAGCTTAAATGACAGGAAATATTGTGGTTTGACTCTGAAAATCTATCTCTCTTTTTAGCACTTTCCAAACCCACAATTGAACCACATTGCATTTGTTCAGGTTTCTCAAATGCTTTAGCAGCTGTGTATAAAGTGTAGAGCAGGATTTGTATGTGAAGCCCAGTTTCAAAACATGCTGTGAAAGAATGGCTGTAATGTTTGACATGAATCCAACACAGCTGAGGAGGTTTGTATGACTAGGAAGTCGGGCACTGTTCTGAGATCAGGAACACAGGCTGAGGGGTAATCACCCCAGTTGCACGGGTCATGCTGATTCAGCAAAAACTCACACTCACTCTATGGAGTGTCCTGACTGAGCAGCCTCTGAATGTCCACTACAGCCTAATATACAAACACTTGTCACAGGGATTGTACCCTCAAGGGTCCTTTTATTCAGATGAACATATTTGTCAAGGAACGTAATTGGCCCTTAGAGCGTACACAGGCACATCTAGAATACAAATCTATCATGTTGTCAACACACTACGCAAGGCCTATCAACCGAGATGAATGGCCCCTGAATAGTGCTAATGGACTGTTGTATCACACAGTATATAGACCTCCACTGATGTTGCATTTTACCAGTACAGCAGCTTGTTTCTGTGTTTTACAATCTAGCTGCCACATTACATAACAGTAATCAATTTAAGGAAACACACCTCATCTGCTGATTCTAAGCATTTGCTTGCTTTACGCAGTCTGGGTAAAAGTCTGAGTGAAAATGATACTTTTGGTGGGGTTACATTTGGTGTGATAGTGATTTGGTCTCACACTGCACAGAATTAAACAGACACATTTAAGACACAGAAAACAAAACACATTGACAGAGAGTGTGGTAGAAAATGACAGGCTGGAAACATACTTGGGAAAAGCTCTTATTTAATACTCAGAAATACAGTGATGGAAAATGTATACGCATTTAAAAAAAAAAAAAAAAAAAAGCAACACATAGCATGTTTAGTTTACTTTGTGCAGTTGGGATGAATCATGGTTGAATTGTCTTCACCCTGAAGTTTTTCTCAGTCTGTCTCAGGCTTGTTGTTCACACTGTGTTCACACCTACATGAATGAAGGGCACCAAGGGAGTCAATTCACAACAGGCTAAATTCAAATGGAAAGCTACTGTATATGTGATAGCCTCACTATACCCTTTTTACATACATTTATTTAGGTTACAAACTAATAAAAATGCATTAACATTGTGTTAACTCAAATGTATTGATGTTCACATTTTGCTATCTACAGCTGTGATTCTTTATAATAATGCTTGGCTGTATAATTTCAGGATTGGTGATGTTTCAGTGGCAACATGCTTCATGCTTATGTTTCACTCATACTTCTATACTCATAATTGTACTCTTTATTGAATCTTTCTCTTCTTAACCATTATCTCTCCTTTTCCAACTCTCACTAATAGCTGACAGCCTGGGAGGAGAGGAATGTTTTGATGAGAAGGGCTGTCACTGTGACGTCACTGTGGAGGATCTGTCTGCTTCTCTGAGGGCAGTCATCAGAGCTGTCAGGTGAGGAAATTATTGAATTAATACATAAGATGTACAAGCATAAGAGTCATTACACGTACAGTAGGGACCGAGTTCATGTTTTAGGTATCCTGTACTAACTAAGGGCCATTATACTAGAATACAGAGGCCACATTTATAAAAACTTAAATTCCATGGATTTGTTTATGTTAATGATGTATAAAACTGAAACTCACATGAAAATGTTCTTATATGTACTAAAACTGAATGTATATGTCAAGATTCTTTCATTTTAATGCACCAGTTTTAGCCAAGGCATAAATAAGAGACACTGAAAAAATTAATATAATCGCATAAAAAGAAAGAAAGATAGATATCCTGGATGGATGGATGGATGGATGGCATAAACATTTTGGTTTACCTGTGAAAAGTGTCATCAATAAGTTAACAAGTATATGATAGTATCTGCAGTAGTTTCCTTATCGTGGTCAGGTTCAACATGGATCTGGAGCTTTGTATATTAAGATGATTTGCGATTAATAATCAGGCTAAATGTAGGAAGGATTTAGGAGCATTTCTTTTAAAGCTTGAAGCTTTTTTCCCAGGTGTTTCAATATATGTTTGTATTACTCTAAGCATTTCAAAAAGTGTATGCTAGTGGCATCTAGTGGTGAAGAGACTGATGTGCAAATAATAATCTACTGCATCCTAGTGGAAGCTGCAGCAGGTATTTGCTTCAACATGGTTTGGTGACAATAATTGTTTTGTTTTTTTTAAACAATAAAGGCGACTGATGACACTAAAACCTGTTGACAGACTCAAACATTTATATTTAACCCAGTCCCATCACCTACTACTTTATAGACAGGGCTTATGTGTGCTTATCTGAACTGTAAAATATGTGAGGGTTTGTTTAGTGAGATTTTGAATACAACTTTCTTATACATAGGCAACCTTTTTTCCTGATCTGAGTTCAAGCTGTAATCAAAATGTTAGGACACCTTGTTTTTTACCTTCTATAGCTACGAAATATTTCTGCATTTAAAAATATGCTATATAACTAACTTGCTCAAAGCACTGTTTCCTCGAATGACATCCAAAATACAGACCAGGATTTGCTTTTCTTTTGAATCAGTTTCCCAACCTGTCACAAGGTTGTGAGCCAAAATAAAGCTTCAGATGTGACTGGTAACTTGCAGAATGAATCAAGCTGTTACACAAGCTTTACACATGCCTTGCAGCTTTATTTTCAATGGTGACATCACTAATCAAAAGGTCTTCACAGGGTAAAGCAGTTGAGATTTCTCTCTCTGCTTTCCCAAGGTGTCAGATGGACACACTCACAGCAGCTTCTGCTTACCCATTGGCTCATCTGACATAGTATATATACCAGAGTATACCTGACAGGCAGTCGAAGCATGATTCATGATTGAAAACTGCCATATAGAGATCCATGCAGCTCTATGTCAATATTTTAGTTCCAGCTTAAACCTGTAGAATGACTCTAATGTTTTCCACCACCGGAGGTTTGGGTGATGCTGGTGAGAAAAGTATTTGACTGGATCAGTGTTAGAAGCTATATTTTGATCTGTTTCCCTCACTGGTTTTACACATGGGGTTTATCATGGCCCACTAGTGACAGTGAATGAGCACTGCAGCAAATTAAGTGCTTTCAGTTCATCTTGCAAATTGACATGTAATACAAGCTGTGCAGATCTGTCTTTCAAGACTGATAATTACAACTAATATGTGTCTTAAAGATCGCCTTAATTATCTGTACAAGATGTTGTTCATTTATATCATTTAATTATCCCTCTTTCAGAAAGCTTTTAGGAACTGGAAAGCTATTTTTCTGCTTATTAATTATAAAGCTTTGGCACATAATTTAGCACAAGGTTTTGTGCATGTGTTCAAAATGATAGTGATTATGAAAAGTATAAATGATCACCTTTTCACTCTGACAGCACTTTATCTTATTTAAACGGCATGCTAGGCGAGTCGTGATGTGAGTTGTATCCTTTATTCCTGAAAGAATAATGAAGTTCCACGTGGCCAAGAAGAAGTTCAAGGAGACTCTGCGGCCATATGATGTGAAAGATGTGATTGAACAGTACTCAGCCGGGCACTTGGACATGCTGTGTCGCATCAAGAGTCTCCAGACTAGGTTAGCCCAGCCTGACTTTTACATACTTCAAACCATGATACTTCAACCATGATTAAAATCACATTTAATTTCACTCCTGGTATTTCTTCCTTTTGTTCCCACCTGCTTCCATAAAGCACTGTCTGCTTATACAGTGGTGCATGAAAGTTTGTGAACCCTTTAGAATTTTCTGTATTTCTGCATAAATATGACCTAAAACATCATCAGATTTTCACACAAGCCCTGAAAGTACATAAAGAGAACTCAGTTAAACAAATGAAACAAAAAAATTATACTTGGTCACTTATTTATTGAGGAAAATTATCCAGTATTACATATACATATACCACCGTGTGCAGCAATGTCTGCAACTAAACGTTTCCGGTAACTGTTGATCAGTCCTGCACATCGGCTTGGAGGAATTTTAGCCCGTTCCTCAGTACAGAACAGCTTCAACTCCGGGATGTTGTTGGGTTTCCTCACATGAACTGCTTGCTTCATGTCCTTCCACAACATTTCTATTGGATTAAGGTCAGGACTTTGACCTGTCCATTCCAAAACATTAACTTTATTTTTCTTTAACCAATCTTTGGTAGAATGATTTGTGTACTTTGGGTTGTTGACTTGCTGCATAATGCACGTTCTTTTTAGATTCAGATAATGGACAGATGTCCTGACATTTTCCTTTAGAATTCTCTGGTATAATTCAGAATTCATTGTTCAATCAATGATGGAAAGCCATCCTGGCCCAGATGCAGCAAAAGAGGCCCAAACCATGATACTACCACCACCGTATTTCACAGATGAGAGGAGGTTCTTATGCTGGAATGCAGTTTTCCTTTCTCCAAAGATAAGGCTTCTTTAAACCAAAAAGTTCTATTTTGGTCTCATCCGTCCACAAAACATTTTTTCAATAGTCTTCTGGCTTGTCCACATGATCTTTAGCAAACTGCAGACAGGCAGTGATGTTCTTTTTGGAGAGCAGTGGTTTTCTCCTTTCAACCCTGGCATGCATATTGTTGTTCAGTGTTCTCTTAATGAAAGGCCTTTAGTTGATTAGAAGTTACTCTGGGTTCCTCTGTGACCTCATGGACTATTACATGTCTTGCTCTTGGAATGGTCTTTGTTGGTCCCCACTCCTGAGGAGGGTAACAGTGGTCTTGACTTGACGCAATATGTACACATCTGTCTGACTTTATATTGGTAGCGTCCAAATTCTTTAGAGATGGTTTTGTAAACTTTTCCAGCCTCATGAGCGTCAACAACTCATCAGAAATCTCCTTTGCTCATGCCATGATACACTCCCACAAACATGCGTTGTGAAGAAAATTCTTTGATAGATCCCTGTTCTTTAAATAAAACAGGGTGCTCACTCACACCTGACTCTAATTTCTCCTTCAAATTAACTGCTAATCCTGGAGGTTTACATACTTTTGCCACTCAGATATGAAATATTAGATCATTTTCCTCAATAAATAAATGACCAAGTATAATATTTTTGTCTCATTTTTTTAATTGGGATCTCTTTGTCTACTTTGAGGACTTGTGTGAAAATCTGATGGTGTTTTAGGTCATATGTATGCAGAAATATAGAAAATTCTAAAGGGTTCACAAACCATCATGCACCACTGTATGTTTGTCTGGACTGTTGTGACTACATGAATGTTTGTTTGCACTTTCCCATTCAGGTTGGATACAATAGTAGGTCCACCGCGGACCCTGAGCAGCAAAGCCAAGACTTTTTCCTCTCCCTCCCTGCACTCGTATTACAGCCAAGACAAGAGGAAGCACTCTGCCCCAGGGTCAGCTGACCCACAGTCCCCTTCACCAACATTA
Source organism: Ictalurus punctatus (assembly GCF_001660625.3). Classification (NCBI taxonomy): domain Eukaryota; kingdom Metazoa; phylum Chordata; class Actinopteri; order Siluriformes; family Ictaluridae; genus Ictalurus; species Ictalurus punctatus. The sequence continues at coordinate 21,333,104 of NC_030418.2, forward strand.
CCTGACATAAAATGCACAGACATGAGTCACATGCTTAGGCAATGTATCTGGCTCATCATTGTCAATTTCCATACAATTGTCATGTATAATAACCATTTCAAATCCGCAGCTACGAGATATTGCATGACATTTCCTAATATTGAAGTATGTTTGGTATATTAAAGCTAGATGTTGCACATTATGTGCCGTTCACAGACACATGACCTTAAGATGTCGACTCTGTCTAACAAACTACTATATGTCTCCTTGCTTTTGTCTGCGTGGTATTCTTTTCTTTTTAGAAAAAGTCTTATTTTAACTTTAAATTTAACCCTTATGTTCTGTATGAGTAAACATAACCTATTCTATATTATTATTATTATTAAAAGTGTAATAAATTATAAAATTATGTTTCTAAAATAAAACATCTGGGTTATGCATGTAACCCTGTTCCCTGAGAAGGGAACGAGACTTTGTGTGAGCTTAACGCTGTGGGTCTGCTGTGGTCAGGTGACGTGGCATTTCACGTCACGCGTGACCATAAAACGGTGCCTGTAACCACGTCATCAGCTTCTCTTTGTCTGAAGCGAAGACGCAATTACAAGCAATACCCCAGTATGACAAAGCTACGCAACATCTTGTTCCCTGCTCAGGGAACAGGGTTACATGCGTAACCCAGACACTACCTTTCAAAGGCAACTCAGTGTTGCATGAACTTAACGCTGTGGGGACGAGTATACCCACTCCATCATACTGAGGATATGGTCTGGGTTTGAGGGTCACTGCAAGACACTCGACCAAAGTGTAATATTGAATGAATGTGTGTGACGTAGACCGCCCCACCACAGCACACACATCCTAAACCCTATAGATAAAGCCTTTGAGAAGGTGACCCCCCTAGTGGAATGAGCCCTTATGCCCAGAGGCGTGGCAAGACCACACACTTCCTAAGCAATAGCAATTGCTTCCACTATCCAATTAGAGATGCGCTGCTTTGACACAGAATCAACTCTAATGTCACTGCCAAAGCAGACCAACAACTGCTCGGACTTATGCCACTGGCCGGAGCAGTGGATGTAAGTACAAAGAGCTCTTACTTTTTCTTGTTCCGGTGTAAGGAAGGGAGGAGGGCAGAAAGCCGGCAACAGTACCGGTTGGGCAGCAGATGTAAGCACTTTAGGAATGTAATCCAGCCTTGGATTTAGGAAGGCCTTGGCTAATCCAGGGGCAAAGTCAAGGCAGGAAGGGGCAACAGAGAGAGCTTGCAGATCTACTCCCTTGAGAGAGGGTCAGCAAAAGAGCTACCTTTAGAGTCTGATGCTTCTCTGAGGTTGACTCTAAGGGCTCAAACGGGGCACCTGACAGACCTTCCAGGACCACCAAAATGTCCCAGGAAGGTATGTGTGGTCTGCAGATGGCCCTCAACCATCTGACACTACGCATAATCCTCGATGTTATAGGATGTTGCCCCACAGAGGCTCCAACAGCAGGGGCATGGCTGGCCAAAATGGCAGCCATGTAAACCCTAATTGTAGAAGGAGCCAACCCTGCTGAGAAACATTCCTGTAAAAACTCCAGGATTTTAGCTGTTGTGCAGTTTACTGGGTCTAACTGACATTCCTCACACCACGATACAAAAAGTTGCCACTTGAATACATACAATTAGTCATGGATGGTGCTCTACCATAAACATGGTCTCTACGACCTCGGTTGAGAGACCGGAATCTATGAACTGGTGCCTCCCAGGGGCCAGACCCACAGTTTCGGATGAGGGTGATAAACTCAACCCTCTGGCTTGAGACAGTTGTTCCCCGCAAACAGAAATCTCCCAAGGAGTGCCGTAAGCAGAGATATTATCTCCGAGAACCATATTCGAGCTGGCCAATGAGGTGCTACTAGCAGCAGAGGTAGACGTCTAGGCGAGCTCTCGCTACAACCTGTGGGAGCAGAGTGATAAGGGGACAGGACTACAGACGTGACCTCGTCCACATGCATACCTTGGTGTCCAGCCCTAATGGTGCGGGAGGAGTGAGGGCGAACCACAGTGGGCAGTGTGTTTTCTCCTCTGAGGCAAACACATCCACTTCCACTAGGCCAAACCTCTGCCACATGGACTCCACCACTTGTGGATGGAGCCTCCAATCCCTGGGCCTCAGCACCTGCCTCAACGAGATGCTTGCCCCCAAATTCTGGTTGCCCGGAATGTACATTGCATTCAATGACAAAAACTTTCCCTCCACCCAGAGAAGAGTTAGTTGAGCCTGCCTGAACAGGGGGAATGAACGTAACCCTCCATGGTGGTTGATATATGAGACCACCGCTGTATTGAGCTGTCATAACTAACACATGGTGACCTTTCAACTGAAGAAGAAAGAATTCCAGTGCTAGGAATACAGCCCATGTTTCTAGGTGATTTATAAGCAACACTAGATGAGGGCTGCTCCAGAGACCATGAGCTGGATGGCCATCTAAGACCCAGCCTGTGTGGGAAGTGTCTGTCATTACCATTTTGCGATAAAGAGATGCCCCTAAAGTATGACCCGAGGCTAGAAACCGGGGACACCTCCAAGATCTCAGAGCACATAGGCATCGCCGCATGACACTGATTACTCTCAGGGGTTTCGTCCTCGGATGTCTATCCCCTACGCATGTTGGGGATAGATATGTCCTCATTGTATTCGAATCCCATATAACCCCTAGAAAAGTCATCCTCTGAACTGGAGAAAGCAACTTTCCTTGAGGTTCAACCTGAGCCCCAAGCTCCTTATGTGGGTGAGAACAACATCTCGATGTTGAATCGCCAACTCCCTGGACCGCGATAGAATTAACCAGTCATCCATGTAGTTTAGTACACAGATGCCCTGGAGTCGCAATGGAGCCAGAGCGGCATCCATGCACTGTGAAGGTGCGAGGGGATAAAGCTAGACCGAAAGGAAGAACCAATATTGATACGCTTTGCCTCAAAACGTGTGACTGAGTAATATTTCTGTGTGGAAATATGCATCTTTTAGATCTATCATCACAAACTAATCCTCAAACTGAATCTGTGGAACAATACGTTTGAGCATGAACATCTTGAACCTGTAGGTCTGAAGAGTACTGTTCAGATGACACAGATCTAAAATTGCTCACATACTCTTGTCTTTTTTTCGGACCAGGAAATAACGGCTGTAAAAACCTCCCTCCCTTAGAGAAAGAGGTACATGTTCTATGGCCCCTTTGTCCAAGAGAGATCTTACTTCCTGTGTTCCCTGGCTTTCTGCGAGGGGAGGCAGGCCGCCACACTCACCTTCTCTGCCTTCCTTGCATATATATGGGCAAATGTGACACGACAAGGCAGGAACTGACTGGACGCTGCCGTTTGCTGTTTTGCCTCCTGAATCCTGATGATGATGGCATAAGCGTGCCGCCAAACAGGCCGGAAGGTGTAACAGGGACATCCAGAAGGGAGACTTTATCTTTATTTCCCATGCCCGAGAGGTTGAACTACAGGTACCTCTCTGCCGCGACAAATCTGTGGCCCGGCGAAGCTCTGCCACCGCCTTGGGCCGATTTCCCTCCCCACTGTCAAGCTCCTTCAACAGGTCTGCCTGGTAGGCCTGCAACACTGCCATTCTGTGCAGAGACCCATAAGCGAGACCCGCTGCCGCATAGGCTTTGCCAACCAACGCCGAGGTGGCTTGGATGACAAAGCCGGCCCCCTTAATTTTGCTCCTGTTGATGGAGTGAGGTAGCTAGCAAGCACCTCCTCCACCTTTGGTATAAAAAAATAACTGTACTGTTTATTTCCCATGATGGCCGAATGCTCCAATGTTGCAGGGTTATAAACACGTCTGGGAGAAAATAGGGGGTTTTCTGCAGTGTGAGGGAGTGCCAATGATGCATTGGCTCCCCACTCTGGCCCATTGGAGTCAGAGAGGGTTGGTTGACTCTCCATACCAGAGGGAGAAGTCGCTTTGTGAGCTCCAAAATCCGGCTTTTGTTTTACCGGAGAGTCGGATCCGGAGGAAAGTGCAAGAGATAGAGCAGCAATCATCTCTGGTTCCTCCTCCAGATCCATATGGGACCCCCAGGATCTGACCTGGCTGGCTGCTTTGACAGCGGCCGGCCCAGAGCCATGAGGTTACGAAACCCATCTCACTTCGGCTGTGAAATGAGAGAGCCGAGCTGCTTCATTGTGAAGTGTTCATAATGGGTGCAGTCGGCCCCGTCAAGGGCTGCTGCAGCATGTTCCACCCCATAAACTTCACGCAGAAAATGTGTCCTTCCATCTCTGTCTTATAGCGAGAGCAGGGAGAACACACACTTTCTAATTCTCTCTGACTCATTCCTCTTCAACAATATATTGAATATAGTATAATTTTCAAGAAAATCAGAAAAATAGAGAGAAAGTGAAGAGTTTTTCTCAATGTTTGTTCGCACAGACAACAGACATGCGGCTTTGCTGATGATATGGTTACAGGTGCCGTTTTATTGTCATATGACAAACGAAATGCCATGTCACCTGACCACGGCAAGCCAATAAATTGCCGTGATTTTACATAGGCTATAGGTACCGTTCACGCACGGAGCCGTTCCCACAGCATTAAGCTCACTCAACGTTGAGTTCCCTTTGAAAGGGAACATACATTATTATTTACATTTGTATTACCATGAAATATAAAAGATGACTAAGCTAACTAGTACAGAACATAATTGTTAACGCTATCATGACATCTTTACTCTCCTGGGAATGTGGGACAAACTAAGATTTTTTTCTTCTGGTCCAGAATCAGTAGTATTTCTTTTTAAGTGTTTCATATTAGCACATTTCTAAATATTTAAATTATTTCTGCTGCAATATTGTCTCCATACAGATATACATTCTTTCAAAAGGTATAAGAGTGATGCCAGAGAAGACAATCTCGTGGTTTCCTAAAGAACCTTTTGATTGATGTACCTTTAACTATTTGTGTTGGTGATACAGAATATTTTTCACCCTAAATGTTACTATGAAGGATGCTTGCAGTGGAAAAATCTTTCAGTTTATTATGGCAACAGCAAAAAATGTTAACGTTTCAAGAATTGTGTAATGAAATGTTCCCTATGGAACTGCAAATGCCTCTTTATGAAACCAAAAATGCTTCCTCTGTGGCACTCCTAAAGTAACCTTTTCTGACACCTTTATTTTAAGAGTATATTCTATAGATTGAGTCAAAAGCAACATTCTGTTGGTTTGACATTGATTTGCCTTTAGCATATGAAATCTATACATGTTGTCTGTCTGCAGTAGTATTTGTGCTGACAGAGCTTTAGAGTAACTTCTCTCTAGTTAGTCCTCCTTGACGGATAATGGAACATTAAACAGGCACCTCTCTTTCACACACAGACTTGTCACAGGCTTGTGTCCACAGCAGAGCCTCAACAGCAAAGCCAGGAACCTGTCCTCTCCTACTCTGCACTTGTATTACAGTCAAACCAAGAAGAAACACGGCAGCTCAGGGTTAGAGTTGTACTAGCCACTGTTGACTATACCACCTAACACAGGGATCCTGGACTTAGTCACCTGAATTACCTTAACACTGTATCTCAGGGGTCTAAGGCTGATGCTAACTAGTGAACTTAATGGTGTGCGTATTTAGGAGCACAAGATCAGCTTCAGCATTGGACACCAAAGTGATTTAGACTTGTTTGCATTGTTTCCCAAACTCTGTATAACACTTGCTTTATGTGGTTTTATTGATGTAGATTTTTGTTGCAACTTGTTTAACTTATTCCTGTTTCATTTTAGTGTTTAATGTGCATGATAATACCAATGATGTGCTGTGAATATCTAACATCCCACTAATACATGGTAAAATTAAAGCCTTAAACAGGCTATTCCTTGGTTTACTATTACACTGCTTAATTTGTTTTGCAGTGCAAGCAGAAAAAGCCAAAAACAACTAATCTTTTTAAAGTAGAAGTACTATCTAAATGTTGCACCATCATTAGCATAATTTACTCACAAAATATACTGAAATTAAAACATTAAAAGCCTTCTGCTTGTTAAATAATTCCTCTCTTGGTAAAATAGAACAAGACCACCGCTAACTACCTTTCTTCTTCACTAACTGGAATCAGGTTTGGTCCTTCTGTGCTGCGCCGTTTTCTGGTTAGAGGGGATACAGATACAGCGATTAAAGGTGTCTATTCGATCCCTCTGTACTTACTCAATGCTTATTTGTCACAGGGTGGACCAGATCTTGGGAAAAGGGCAGATACCCATGGACAGGAAGATGAGGGACAGGATCCTTCCAGAGGGCGAGTCTCTGGACCATGACATGAGTATGCTGGGCCGTGTGTGTAAGGTAGAGAGACAGGTGAGGCCCATAAGAATAATGTCACCCACCAAGTACAAACTAAATGCATGGCTCTGGCAGTAATTCTGGTTATCATTCAAATCATCATTGGCGGGTGGTGGTGATATTAGTTGGGAAGGCTGAGCCATCATTAGAACTATTTAAATAAAACTATTAGGTTGACCATTACATTATATCCCCAAATCATTAGCAATTTATACATTTTTAAGCTCATGTTTCAAGCTCGTAATGCTCTACTGGGTTCATGCTGTATTTTCCCTGAATAGCAAACACAGTAAACAAAATAGCTGTATCCCTTTCATTCAGACCAAAAACACTAAACGTATGGTTCTGTTGTCTCATTTTGTGTAACTTGTACTTTGATTAGATGTGTGTTAAATGTATGCTGAGTCTATCAACTTTTAGTTTCTCCTCCAAGCACATTTTAGAGAAAAAATTAGATAGAGTAAATAATCCACTTCATTTACGTTCAATACATCCACAACTGAGTCCATAACATGCCTTCTAATGATGTATAATGCAAACATAGCTGAAGCGGGCTAAAAGATATTAGCACATTAGAGATTAAAACTCAGGGGCGTGTCACTCTGGGTAATAACAGGACAAGACTGTTTCTTATACACTTTTGTCGTTAACTGCAAATAAGACAACGTGGAACGGGGGGTTTATCCTCTCTAGCTAATTGTAGAACCTGGTATATATGAAGGTCGATGGAAAGGAGGACTCAGTAGAAAGGCAGACTTTGACAGCTTCAGGGCTTGCTTTATTTACCCAACCCGAAAAACTTAATAAAACACAGTCCTAATATTTCGGGGCTTTTTCCAAGCTTACGCTTCGGAGTGTGTCTTGGGGGCCTCACACACAAGCTCTATCAGCTCTGCCCCTCTCTGTCAGGTTAATGGCCTTTTTTTCCTAAAAGACAAACAAAAAAACATCAAAGTAATCTCATCTTGACTACACACAGGTGAGAATCGTCATGTGTTACCTGTCAGTTCAACTCGCCTCTTCTCCATCTGCAGCTGATGCTCGACCACACCCTTGCTGCCACACTTATTTGTATTAGCCACCCTGCAACTGATAGGTCTACACCCACCGAGCACTTTATTAGTAACGCTATACTAATATTGGGCTCCTCCTCGCATTGCCCACAATTCTTCGTGGCATGGATTCCACAAGATGTTGGAAACGTAAATTGAGAATCTGGTCCATGTTGACATTATTGTATCATGCAATTCCTGCTTATTTTTCAGGTGCACTTTCATGCTGTGAATCTCCCGTTCTAGCACATCCCAAAGGTGTTCTATTGGATTTAGGTCTGGTGCCTGGGAAGGCCACTGAAGAACAATGAACTCATTGTCATGTTCATGAAACCAGTTTGAGACGACTTCTGCTTTGTGACATGGTGCATTATCATGCAGGAAGTAACCATTAGAAGATGGTAAATTGTGGACATGAAGTGATGCACATGGTCAGCAACAATACTCAAATAGGCTGTGGCATTCAAGTGACGATTGATTGGTATTAACAGGCCCAAGGTGTGCCAAGAAAACATTCCCCATACCATTACACCACCTCCATCAGCCTGGACTGTTGACACAAGGCAGGTTGGGTTCATGGATTCATGCTTTTGGTGCCAAATTCTGACCTTACCATCTGTGTGCCTCAGCAGAAATGTTGTAGCCTATCCGACTCAAGGTTTGACGTGTTGTGCATTCTGTGATGCTTTTCTGCTCACCGCAGTTGTACGGAGTGGTTATCTGCAATACTGTACCCTTTCTGTCAGCTTGACCTAGTTTGGCCGTTCTTCATCGACCTCTCTCATCTGTCCACAGAACTGAGATGTGATGTTTGTTAATAAATTAAAAGTTGCCATTGTTGGCAAAATGCTGTGGTATAAGAGGAAAAAAATCACTTTGGGATGTGCTATTATAGGAGAATTATTTGGCTATAACAGTATGTCCTTATTACTGAGAGATAAGTACCATATCTTAAGGTGACAATTAAATTCAGGGCAACACACAATTGTAACACAGAACCTAAAAGAATTATGTCTAATTTATGTTTTATGTATGCAGGTGCAGTCCATTGAGTCAAAGTTGGACTCCTTGTTGGATATCTACCGTCAAGTTCTCAAGAAAGGCTCTTCCTCAGTACTGGGCCTATCCGCTCTACCTCTGTTTGAGCTGGAGCAGACCTCAGACTACCACAGCTCCATTCAGAGCAAAGATATCTCCTCCACTCAGCTGAGCAGAAGTGGGATTTCTCGCTCAGTCAGCGATAACCTGCCCTGCGGCCTTCAGCTCGTCCTGGCACCCAGTGAGCTAAACGTGGGCACTGGCTTCCCAGCATCCTCTTCCTCCTTCTCCCCATCTTCACTGCTTCAGAATCCACCATCTAGCCCAGACAGTGTGTACCCTGCTTCCCCTCCTCCCATCCTCACTCCCAACAACCTCTCCAGAGCTCATTCTAACTTTCCTGAGCTAACCAGGCCTCTTCCTATGACCACCCCCAACACACACACACTTCAGCTGCCCACTGTGGCTCCATTGCCTCCAAGCAGGCCTTCCAGCATGATCTCAGAGACGCTGCAAGAAAGCAATCCCAATGCTTGCCTACTTAACACCCAGACTGAACCCGTTTCGGACACAGATGCTAAATGTTCAGAGAGCACAGTGCAGCTCAGGAGCAGGCCTGAGCGGAGCCCCAAGGAGGAGGGTTCCTGGCGGAGACACTTGAGTCTTGAAATTAATCCACTGAGCCTCACATCTTCAGCAGCAGTCAACCCACTGCAGGTCGACCGGGCATTGGGGAAGTCACTCTCTGCACAGAACCTCATGCTGCCATCAGGCACAGAGTGCCACCCCAATCTGTCTGCTCGAAGTAGTGGCAGCAGCAACAACGAGTCCAATGACCGGGAGATGCTGACGGACTGGGGAGAAACAGAACTCTTCATCACTGACAAAGAGCTGGCCACCAGCAAGGGGAACTTCAACCTGCTCTCTCAGCAGAGCACAGACACCAGCTTCACAACGGAGCTTGTACAAATGGTAGGCAGTGGACCAACTCAGAGCCAGACAAGGCCCTCGGGCAGCTCAGAGTCTCTAAGTCTGCCTCACGTCCTTTTAAATTAACACCAACACACACAGCAGCCTCAGTGTGGAGACTGGATACACCCTGTAATCCCTTATTCACTTTTTCCAAAGGAAAGAGGGTGGCAGCTTCACTTCTTGCCTTTTCTAAGTTTCAGCATCAGTTGGTTAAAAAGATGTGATGTTCCTCATAACTTGATGTTTTTACATGCTATTGCATGGATAATTTTGTCATGATGGGAATTTTAATGAAGTAGAAGGTATTTAGCATTAAAAGATGACAAGGATTATGGTACTGAATGAGCTCTGATCTCAGTCTTGCATGTGCACTTGCATGTTTAAAATGCAACCACACATAGGATTGAGAGTATTTATGCATTTATGGTTATTAACGGTCTACTCAGTCTTAGAATTCATATTTGAGTCTCCTTTTATATCATGCTTTATTCAGAAATGTATGTTTTAATTAAGTCGAATGTTTCACCAGTCAAATAAATCACACATAAGCACCATGTCCAAAAAATAGTTTTAACAGGTTCAAATAAACAGGGTTTATTTTCTTCTGTGTGACTGCCTAGAAACCTGCATTAATACCATCAACACTGACTTCTTTAGATTTTTTTTATATATGTTCTTATTGTTTAGCCTCACATATTACATAATTGATTTCACATTTGTATTCTGTTTTATTCTGTAGCCCACCGCAATCTTAAAGTCAATCTAAAATGCTGCTTACCATTCTTCTATTAGCTGGTTATCAATATGTCTTCAATAAGAATGTAACACATATATGATGTCAATATCTGTTTGTATATCATGAAACAAGCCTACTTTTGTTGAAGGATTTCTGGAGCTGTGCAAAGCCTCTGGTACACACTGAGGATGATCTTGGCACTGTAGCTTACAACAGTTGGAAGCACAATTGTTCAAAGAATTACAAGAAACCTGCAAATTTGATGAAAGGTTTTTTACATAATTCATATTTGTAATCCAGCTATATGGACATGATGGTATATTAGACTCTGGATATTGATTTGTGTTTCATTGATTCACTACAGCATACATATATTTGAGTTGCAAAGAAAAAATGTAGATTAATGTTAATAATTAACGCATATTAGGTTATTTTTTATTTGTAACTAAATGCTTCATTGTGCCTTTTTGCATAATTACTTGATGTTACCTGTCCTAATTCCCTTTATACTCTTACTTTGGGTTTAGGTTGGGATAATTACACATTTCTGTCTGATTGTGTACTAAGCCTTCGTTATAATTTTGTTTTGCCACTAATTCAGTAATTTATTACACAAAACTGGCCTTAATATACAGTCATGTGAAAAAATAAGTACACATGGAAATTGTTGACTTTTTTTGACATATTTGGACAAGCAATTATTTGTCCTCTTTGAAACAGTCCCTATTAATGAAGTTGATACACTCTATCAAATGACACATAACATTGACCTTTTGTAGTCATTTGCACCATTTAAATGAACAAAAAACAGATCAGTCACATGGAAAAAGTAAATACACCCCTACATTTATCACACCTTCAAATCCATAAAATTAGAATGAGGTGTTCAAGATTATTTATACCTCTGTCATATCTAGTGTTTGGTGTTCCCTTTGTCATTGAAGTGTGTGGAATCATCATGCCAAGATCTAAAGAGTTCTGTATGGCCTTCAGAAAAAAGGTTGTGGGTGCCTATGAGTCTGGCAAGGGATTTAAAAAAGATCTCCAAATGATTTGGAATACATCATTCCACTGTAAGGAAAATCAACTGCCAACGTGTCCACGACTGGCCATCCCAGCAAATTCAGCCCAAGAGCAGACCGTCTGATGCAAAAAGAAGTCTCCAAGAACAAGAAAATTGAATCACAGTATCTCCTAGTAAGTCTTGCAATTGTTGGTGTCAAAGTGCATGCTTCTACACTCAGAAAGATTGTAATTTGATCAAATTTGATCTGCATGGGATGCATGCCAGGAAAAAGCCTTTACTGTCTTGAAAGAACATTGAAGCAAGACTACAACTGAGCATATAGGCAAAGACCAGGCTTTTGGAATAATATACTCTGGACATACGAATCAAAGGTGGCCACAGTAACAGCAGACATATGTGGCGCTGACTAAAGACAACTTTTCAGGAGAAGCACCTCATGCCAGCTGTGAAGCACGGTGGTGGAAATGTTATGGTTTGGGGTTGCTTCGGTGCCTCAGGGACTGGACAGTTTGCATTCATTGAGTCACTATGAATTCTGCATCATAACAAAGAGTGCATGAAGATAATGTGAAGCCATCTGTCTGAAAGTTAAAGCACACTATCAAATCCACCAAGGAATGGCTCAAAAAGAAGAAATGGAGGGTTATGGAATGGCCTAGTCAAAGCCCGGACCTGAATCCCATTGAAATGTTGTGGGGGGATTTGAAACGGGCACTACATACAAGAAAACCCTCAAACATCTTGCAACTGAAAGAATATTGCATGGAAGAGTGGTCAAACATTCCAGCAAGCCCAGTGGACAATGATACACCTACAAGAAGTTATTTCTGCTAAAGGGAGCAATACTAGCTTCTGAGGCCGAGTGTACTTCAAAGACGATCAAATGTTTGTTTGTCCAAATATGTCAAAAGAGCCAACAATGTCCATAGGTTGTACTTATTTTTTCACATGACTGTACATGCTTGATAATGTTACCATTCTGTCATTCTGATTAATTTATTTTTTAACTATGTGCACATAACAGAGCTGAAGCTCTGGGTTTGAAGAAAAAATGCAAGAATAAACTTTATCATACTTCAATAAACAAATGACTTGAACTCACGTAGAGCAGTTGTGTTTAGTCATTGTCCAGATACTTAATCAGATGGGGTTCAAACATACGACTATAACCGGCACAATAAATATTCTAATTCTAATCAGATTACATTTCCGTGTTTTACATTAAAAAATAATTGGTATTTTGTTAAGGGGGAAAAAATCTGTTTTAAATTAAATTTGTTTTATGAACTGTAATTTGACTGAAATATTGGGGAAAAGAGCTAGTCTCTGTTATTCCACTATGGGACCAAATAGAGCAATACACTCAGGGCCATAAACTCAGCTAATGACAAAATGTGCTAATATGTCATTTTTCATCAGCAAGATACAATATTGATACCAAAACGATTTCGCTAGTTAGGAAAGAACATAAATATTATTTATGATTCATGACATAATCCCAATTAAATTAATTTCAGTTCCAGGACTACCAAATTATAATGGTATAATGTGGGAATAGTTCAGGCAGGTGAACATTTATGCAATTCATTGCTGAATAATGTCTATATATAAACCTTTCAGATAAATGGAAGCAAATTAACACATTTAGGATGAGTTGTGTTCTTGGTCTACACACAGCAACACTGTCTAAGTGTAATATGTTCCATTACCTAAAATGAGTGACACACTTGTTTAACCATAACATTTATAAATGGGGGGAAACGCCCCAGTGGAGTGGGCGTGGCCACGTGAGCGGATGTTGGAGGCCTCTCGCTAATTGTCGTGGTGTTGTTTCCAGTCGAAGTGAAGTTCAGTCATGTCGGATTGGGAGGATGAGTATGACGAGAATGGTGGTGCCATCGCGAAACCTTCGCGTGTTTATACAGCTCCGTGTACACAGTGGAAAGCTACCTCAAATATCAGTCAAGGAAATGTTTGTTTTGGTGTGAAACGTGGCGGGAAAGTGGACCGAGAAGGTCCCCAATGGCGGGACCGGAGAGAGCGTGAGAGAGAAGTGAACCTGTCCGTTCGCGGAAACTTCAACAACGGCAGAGAAACGCGCCGTGACAGAGCAGCTTCAACCCGACCTCTCAGCCTGACCGTGGAAAACTCTTTAGTCGGGAGAATTATAGGTAAGATAGCTTTATGGGCATGTAGTAGTAGTAGTAGTAATAATAATAATAATAATAATAATAATAATAATAATATTGTTATTGCGTAAAATGAAAGTAGTAAACTTAGCTAGTCGCCAGTTTGCGCTCGCGCATCACACGTCTGTGGTTTTGTCGCATGTGAACAGGTCGAGGTGGAGCGAAAATCCGTGAACTGGAGGAATCTAGTGGAGCGAGAATTAAGGCAAGTTCATCTCCTGAAAAACTGCGTTACAGTTCAGGGGTTCCCAAATTTTTCCAGGGCAAGGTCCCCCCAAATGGCATTAACATTTAACCGAGGCCCCCCTTTTGCAAGATGTCTTTAAAACACATTAAAAATACAGACTTCTGAATATATCCCCCCTTCTTTTGTAGTAATAATTACATCTTACACCTTTACATTAGGAATTGTATGTATATATATATATGTGTGTGTGTGTGTGTATGTGTGTGTGTGTGTGGTTGTCTGAGCGTGAGAAAGAGAAAACATACTAGTGGGAGGGCTGGGCACACCAAATTGTTGCGGCCCCAACTTTGAAAACCACTGTTATAGTTTATATAAGTAGGTTTGGTCTCAATATTGGTAGGGACACGCACCCACCCCTGGGGAAAAAAGGACTGTTTAATGTTGACAACCAACTGGTTTATTAGAACAGTGGTTTTCAAAGTGGGGGCCGTCAGGGGCCGCCCCGGGGGCCTCAACAATTTGGTATGAAAAATAAATAAATGTATGTTTTCTCTTTCTCACTCTCAGACACACACACACACACACACACACAATCAATTCCTAATGTAATGTAAAGATGTAATTATTAATTTTAAAAAAAAGGGGGGATATATTCAGAAGTCTGTATTTTTAATGTATTTTAAAGACCTCTTGCAAAAGGGGGGGGCTCAGTCAAATTTTAATGCCATTTGGGGGGCCTTGCCCTGGAAAAGTTTGGGAACCACTGTATTAGAATATAACATCTATATTTACATCAAGATCTGTATTTACATTTGAATACAAATTATACAAAGCAACAGATCAAAGACTAAAAGAAAGTAAACTATGAAATTACTTGTTAACGGAAAAGAGGGGAAAAAAACACAAAAAAATGTTCTGCATCCAACATCAACATTTTTCATGATAGTCCTTGGTGTCTATTTAAACAATCCAAACAGATGCCTTCGTTGGTCATTGACCGATACAAACTGTTGGCAAATATCTTTAAGGTCTACTTGGTCAAGGGCCTCTTGATGTACATGGCATACAGCTTGGTGGCAACTAAAGCTACCTATGGCATTCTTCCAATTATTGAAACCCTTTGTGCAGAAGGCAGGGTCATACTTTTTTTCCAAAGTGGTCTTTCTTATGGTTTATGCTTTGACACACTCAAAACAAAGAACCTTTTTCAGTTTTGGACTGTAGTCAAGCCATGAATACTGACTGTACCAGTTCGCCTGAAACCGCAAAATCTTGTTTGGAAGTTGCTGTACTTCGATGAATTTTGGATCAGGCTGGTATGGCTGGTATAACCCCATGTCCATGACACTGCTACACTGAATTGCTTCATGATCATCCTCACTCAACACTGACTGTCTCCTAAAGAGAAAACTAAACTTAACCTGGTCTGTATCAACATTTGCAAATTATTCTTTTGCATCTTGTGTTATAATAATTTGCAACTAAGTTAACATTAAAAAAGGTAGACTATGGTACTTGCAATACATGTAAATTGGTAATTTACAATTAATCCATAATAGCATATGAAGAGTTCATATCCACAATTTTTAATTCATTTTCATAAATCATTTTTTAAATTGTGCATTCCAGGTAATTCAAATCAAGCTGCAATTGGGTTGTTTAATTGATTACATTATTTTCACTTAGTTAAAACAACCCAACTGCAGTTTGATTGATATTACCTGGAATGTGCAATAAAAAAAACATTATTTTTAAATATTCATAAGAATGGAGGTATGTTTTTCCAAATGAATTCTTCATATAGGCCTATATTTAATCGCAGCATCATTTTAAGACCTCACCTGAAGCCCTGAAGGTCCAGCTGCTTCTCCCTCAACCTGCTGTATGGCATCTTTAGGCCTACTTGATTTCTGAGTTTCCTATGTGTAATTCAATTATTTATTGAGGAAGATACATAAACATATAGTTAAACTTTGGATCCCATTTATTTTTGAGGGAAATGTTAATATTGAGTGAATAGGATATTATGTTGTTTTGATGTAAGATTTTTTTTCTCAAAACAAACTCATGACCAATTTGTTGACTTTCAAAGGTTATGCTGTATATTTGCTGAACATCCTAAAGACTGACTTTAATGCTGATGCCTCCCTGCAATTCCAAAATATAATTCATAATTAGGATCTCACCTGAAACCCTGAAGACGCAGCTGTTTCATCCTGCTCTACTTCAGCCTGCTGCTACATTTCCTGGAAAGGGAGTAAAGTCATCTGAAAGACTAAATTTTTCACCCATGCTTGAGGTATGGACTGACAGCCTTGATAACTTGGTTACCCTTGTCAGCTGATCAGCCCTCGCCTCTGTGTCTGTTCTCTACACTGGCAGTTCTATGTTTGCACGTAAGGTGAGCCTTCAGATAGCCCCTCCCTTTCAGCTAATCAAATGCTAGCATGCCTAAATCCTGGAGCTTCTGGTAGAGTATGATATGGAATTTACATGACTTCACTCCTAAGATAATGCGAACGAGTTCACGCAACTATTGGTAGGGACAATTCTGCTCTCCAAAATATTGGTAGGGACATGTCCCTACCGTCCATATGCAAGCCTACGCCAGAGTTTGATGACTCGCTTGGTACCTGTTAAGTGGATGAGGACTTGGTAAGTTTCACACAAGTGAGCTACATTAGCTAATGCTACTAACTGGTGACCTGCTGTCCAAAAGGTTTTAGCTGACCTGGCTATTACCCCAATGTTAATGGATGAAACTAGTCTCAAAATGATTAACAAATGCCTTTCCATTTTTGTCTGCGAAATTCAGAATTAAAAAAGAACGTGCCGTGATTTGTACAAATAGAGACATATTTGTGACTACAAATGTTCTGTTTTGTATAAATGTATCATAATTTGTGCATGCAGCAAGTAAGATGTGCATTTGTGCATGTGTGACATTCATTTAAATCTTTTCCGAGTCGATTCTGTTCGGTTCATTTGGATTTTGAGAGACTTTCTTTCCATGGTTTGCCTTGCACAATCCACACTCGAGTGTTTCCCGATCACACACACTCACACTCTCTCTCACACACACACACACACACACACACACACACACACCTGTGCCTAAGAAAAGCAGCTACAGATAGATCACAGCTTTAGAGTTGGCAGCACCTACCTACTTGTGCTTGATTTGAGAGCAAGTGCTACTGGATGTTTTTGGCATCCTCCCAGAGAACCTCAGACACATCGATTAAAATGGATCATACTGATTTGGGTTGGAACAGAGGTTCTCAACCTTTTGTAACTAAAGCACCCCCAAACCTTCCCCATCAAGTGGCACGACCCCCATCCCCCCCCCCCCCCCCCCCTTTTTTTTTTTGTTTTTTGGGAGGAGACCAGGTATAATTATTATCTATTCTATATAAAAATCTGGCTTTATATATAATATTCATATGTGTGTGTGTGTGTATTATTTTTTATATATATATATATATATATATATATATATATATATATATATGACCTAATCTATAATCTGTTTTGATAGATATTTTTTGTTTTTGTGCTTTTTTTAAAAATTACTTTTTTTTTTTTTTATTTATAATTTTTTAAAATATCTTTTATGACTTCTATGAAACTATATAACGGACAGGTATGGAACATGAATTATCTTTTTGATTGATAAAGAAAGGGTGATCCTGAAAATTGATCTTGTTTCTGAACTCTATAACTACTTTGAACAAGAGAACTAGACTGTAATAATGTGTACTATTTAACATGTTGCATTACATTCGTCTTACATTTTAAAAACATTCGGAGACTCAGAGAGAGGTGTGAGTGCAGCGTGAAAGCAAGATCTCGCACTTGCAGGACAGTACTGGATACATTTAGAAAGTTGCTAAGGTTTGTCCAAAAAGGCGCTAGCTTTGAAAAGCAATAAAAATACACCGAGTAGCCAAATGATGCCCTGTCTGTCTGTGTGTTTTTTTTTCCCTCTTGAAAACAATTTACGGTCCCTTTTCTGATCTCTCCTGCCCCCCCATAACACCCCCCCCCCCCCCAATCCAGTTATGAACTACATAACTGGATGAAAAGTCTTCAAGCCTACTTATTTATCTAGTCAAAAGAAGAAGAACAAAACAATTACCAGTGTGGGCTTTGACTTATCAGAATTTGAATCATACTGATCTGGTACAAATGTATAAATTATTATACACAATAATTTACACAATACTTAGGAACAGTCTGAACTAGTCTAGCCCCTGATCTGTCTTAAAATGGGTCCCACTCCGTCCCTGTGATAGACCTTTTATTTAGGATTTGAGCCTCTTCCTGGACGTGACATGCGTCAAAGTTTAAGTTCATCATTATTCCCACTGAAAAGTATTTCATTATGGAAAAAATCTCAAGAAATTTTTAGTAATATGTTTTGTTATTTATATATCTGTGAATTAGCAGAATTGTTACTGATTGTATGGAACAGACGCATCATTTAATATTGATCGCAGGCCCCTGAATCGATCAAATCGAAATCGCATTGTGGCCCTCATTGAGGTTTTGGCAAATATCTAATTGCTGGCTAAAAGAATCGATATTAGATCGTATCATGTAACTTTCAATTTACACCCTGAATAGGAGGCAACGTTTTTTGTATTTTTTTTTCCCCCGGACATAGTGTATCTGCAGTCGTCAAAATCAATGTGGAAAAAGCAACTTCTTGATAATGTGGTGACTGAATGTAGTCTACTGTAGTCTACTATGAACTAACATCTGACATAGCCACGAGAGAAACTGGCAGTTTGTGAAATGCAGACTACTGTAATGTTGGTAGCAAAATCAGCTTGCTAGTAGTAGCAATAACAACTGCCCCCAATAATACAGAACCCCCTCATAATTGGAACTAGCAATTTCAACCCGATTTTAAAAGAAATTTCATTTAAAAAATAAATATCGGTAAGTATATCCATTCACACTTCAATTCAACCCCCCCAGTGTTAATATGTAGGAAGAAGCAGAGCCCAATTTGGGGCGGGAATTGAGTACAATAACCATGATATTAAAAACTAAATCTAAGTACAAACTAAATGTAATGATTTTCTAAAGATAAAAACAAAATCGAAACTATTTATGTACCTTTTAAAAGTAACAAACAAAACTGAAATTGAAAACCAAACTACAAAACGAAATAAAAAGCAATATTTTTTAGACTATAATAATCCTGCTTAAAGCATCTCACATACAAAAGCCCATTTATAGAACATCTCATACCCCAGCTGCTCAACCACACAGATAAAACTGTTTCTTAGTTTCGCCTTCGAAAACACATTCCTGTTCACAATATCTGCTCTGTGAGGAGGTTTTCATTAACACATGAACCTTGAGAAGTGATGCATGCTCTAGTGAGTCTGGAAACTTATGTACCATACCATGCTGTTAATACAAACAGTAAAAAGAGTTATGATGAAAAACCATAACTAGTCTTCAAAGTTGAAGGCGAATCTGTGAGTGTGACTGAACAGGTTCAGAAAGTAGTGTACATTTGGAGTCATTGGATATGACTGATGCCTGTTTATGGTTTGTGTAGATTAATCGTGGGGATTATGAGGGAGAGGTGCTGATCTTCGGTCGCAGTGATGTCCAGCAGAAAGCCAACGATCTGATCAAGGAGCTGATAGGAACGGGTACAGCCAATGGGCCTGGATTTCACTATGGTAAGAGAAAGGCAGGAGGAGCAATAGATTCAAACTCTTTTTATTGTAGTCTAACCAAGAGTTAAATAGCCCCTGTAAACCTTTTCATATATACCTTATTTCTGTTAGCCGAATTTCTGTATACCGAATTACATGAAACGTTATATCGTGATCAATTTTTTAGCTGTACCACCAAACCGTACTACAGCTTACTGCAGGACAGAAATTGCATGGCAGAGGTGCTAACATTGTACAAGTGCTCATATTGGGTCCAAATTTAAGTCGGCTAGTGACCTCAAACTGAACAAATGTTAACATTCTGGCAACACCAATTCCTGTGGAGCGGGCGGTGAGATACGAGTCTCACAGGACAAAGAAAGATCCCACCGATGAGCATCAACAGTGGATCACTCATGATGCTGTGTGGCATGTTTACTATGTTCATTCATTCTTTTGCTGTAAGGTTGTTAATTTCTTTCAGAAAGGTCTGGGCACTTTCTCTCAGTTACAGTATAGTTTCAGTTAGAATTCAACTCTCTACTTTTGCGTGGCACAGTGACTCCAGTCAGTGGTATGCAGTACACATCATGGTTAAAGAGCATCAATGCACTGATGACAGAAAAGCCAGATCAGCTCTAACTGATGGTGCTATTGCAGTTTCCACACACAGCAGCCTACACTAGACACACCTACACTTATCAGGTCACCATCTTGCTCATAATACATAATGTCTGATTACATCTTCAGGAATTAGATGTGACACCTGATGGCTATGTAGAACACAGTTTAATTTAGCCACAATGCATAAGTTGGTTGGCTTCCAATGTAAGCCATAATTATATTTCCTCTTTACTCCAGCCACAGAAAATGAAGTGATTCCTGCTTCATAGGCTGCTTTGTGCTTGAACAAACCGTGAGCAAAACTGCATCTGCATGCGGTCCCCCCCCCCCCACTACCCGCCCCCCAACATTACAAACTGTGGCAGTTTGTGTGGTAATGAAGAAGCATTTTTTTCTTGTTCATGGGAATACATTTAGTATCTTTGTTAAGCTTCAAACACTGACTTCTGCCTGGGTGGCATAGAAATTCTTTTATTAGTTTTATAAATTTGCTTTTCGGTATGATGCACATGGATCTTTTCAGAATCAATAGCAATTATTGTGTGGCTTGCTTCATTTTCAGTTTTTCTGGCCCCTGTCGCCAAAATTGGGTCCAGCAGTTTGATGATAACAGACTTCTGGTGTTTTTCTGCAGGAAGTAAGAGTTCAGGCTCGGGGAGTGACACTTACTGGTCAGCATCTGCACAGCAGTCTTCAGCTGCTTCCCCTTCTGTGCCTATAGATTGGAGCGCCATACGAGAGAACAGGGAGAAATATGAGACTTTGAAATGGCAAGGTGAGCGAGTCAGCACAGAGTTGTATTAGAATTCCTACCAGTTCAGCTACATTTTTTTTTCTTTTTTTTTTTTGTCCAAAAAACTCTGATAAACCATATTGTGATATTTCTCGTGTGTGCATCTAAGGAAAAAATATTCCAGGAAAAAAAAGTGGCCTTTATACTTGAATTCATGCACATCATTTCAGTAATCCTTTCAGTTGCATTGTTTATATATTAAGATGTAATAGCCTTTTGTTTGCTGATGTATGTGCTATCTAATAAGAATGCTGTTCCTTCAGATCTGCCACCTCTGAAGAAGAATTTCTACTTTGAGGCAGACTCTGTGGCCAAACGCAGTGTGGAGGAGATCAGAGACTGGAGGTGTGTATGCATGCTGCAGTGACTCAGATACTTCAGCAGAGGGATGTATTGAGCTGTGTTTGTAATAGAATAACTATAGCAAAGAGCCTAACAATCTCAAGATCAAGTGCATGTGCCAATTTCGTACCTCGTTTGGGTGCTGATGTATTCACTGATTCAGTGCAGGACAGCAGAAGGAATACAGTAAAATGGGTTTAAGTAGTGTCATTCTTTTTAAAAGTTTATTTTAGTTAGTCAAAACCCCAGGCATATTTTGAAAGCTGTAATGCTTTTCTCTATTGCATTGTATATTGCTTGTCATGGTGGTTGCACAAAGAAATAGCAGAAGAAGAAAAAAAATCACAGTTATGGTTACCCTAATCAGAAACTAGATTTTTTGAACATGCCCATTTGGAAGCAGTCTTTTCCTCTGGTAAACTGGTGGAAGGTTTCATATGCTCTTTTGTAATTTGTGTATTGGAGAATTTGTACACATAATGTCTTGTATTGCTAAATGAAACACTTGCTGTTGTGTTTTCATACTAACACGGGTTTTACACCGGGATTCTCAGCTCAGTGTTGTATCATTTAAAGAATGCAGTATGATCGTTCAGATGAATTTCCTAAAAGGTAGTAAAATAGAAACATACTTAAAGCGTCATCAAACACTAAGCTACATTTTATTCATAATTATTCATGAGACTGCGTGTTCTTATCCTATGAGAAGACGCTGTCTCTTAATCCTTCATCACGGCCCGTGGTGCTTTACCTAGCGCGAGGGAGTTAGAGGGACACAACTTTTTCAGAGCCAACAGAAGTGGACACTGGAGTGTACACTATATTTATACTGTAGATTTTCCTGAACAACCGGTAGAGGGCTCTCTTTAACTGTAATACATCAGAGAAAACACTCATGGGTGCATATGCACAGAGCATCATGAGTCACGAGGTCTTGCGCGGGAAATGATGAGTCAATCATGAAAGAGTTTTAGCTGCTGTTGTGGTTTGACATATATCCCTTCTACATATAAGAAATACAGTTAATGATTTGCTGCGCCCTGATATTTCTTAGTTTAAAAAGGATAAAAATGAATGTTTGTGACCTGTCGTGGTTAATAGTCTAAATCAAATGGATATTATGTTTCTATATTATGTCAATTTTAACTAATGTCTCTCTAACAGAAAGGAGAACAACAGTATCTTTGTGGATGATCTGAAAGAAGAAGGGAAACGAGCAATCCCTAATCCTGTGTACACTTTCGAGGAGGCTTTTGTTTGCTATCCTGGAATAATGGAGAACATAGTCAGAGTGGGGTTTCAAAAGCCGACTCCCATACAGGTACTGTGTGATTAAACATTAAACACTTCCTTGGGTAATTTCTGAAAGAGCAGGGTGCTCGGTTGAGAAACAGTGGAAAACAACATGGCTCTACTGTATTGGAAATCTGGTTTGGTTTTACAAACCATCCAGCTCACATACAACGGATGAGACGGGGCTTTTGCATATTAACCACATGTGGTGTTTGGCTCTGACCTAAAATTCTGTGGACATGTTTTGGTGTTCTATTAAGGGATTTGCAATGGCTGACAAACAATGATGAATACAAATCCATCCATCCATCTTCTATACAGCTTTATCCTTTTCAGGGTCACGGGGAAACCTGGAACCTACCCAGGGAGCATCTGGCACAAGGCAGGGTACACCCTGGACAGGATGCCAATCGCTGAATACAAATATTAAGGCTAATTTACTTCTGCCTGCTGAACAAATTCACTCTTATTGCTTTGTGTTTTGAAATCTTTTTCGGGGCAGGGGGACACAGCAGTATGGTTGTATATCAGGTATGGAAGCAGTATGCGGGGAACAAAACAAATGCTAGTACCAAGTACTTCTAATTTTATGAGCATTAAAATCAGCTTATCTGCAGCTCTAGGATGTTGAAACGGAAAAGTGTTTGCTCCATCATCACAAGAATTTAGTCTCAATTATGCCACAGCAATCACTGTCCAGGAGAGCAAAATTTCCCATGCTCTCTTAGTGGGAGGGTTAGTGTTTCTCTCTCTCTCTCTCTCTCTCTCTCTCTCTCTCTCCCTTGTAAATCAGAGCAACACTAAGCAATTTGCGAGATCTGTGAGGTCATGCTTGTAGAATGGGACAGAGCCTTCCTCCATGTGTGCTTAACTGCCTTGTGATGCAGCATGAGCAGCAGTTCGATATGTACCTTTATTGATCCCCGTAGGGGAAATTCAAAACAAGTGCTAGTAGTGCATTTCTGGCTTTGCATCTCTTAAAGGAAACATGTGACGGAAATGACCGGAAGTGACCGCAAACCAACTTGACTGAAATGTTTTGCTTGAACAATTATTTTTAGAAGGGTTTTATATTATATCCCTCAGCTCAGGAAACATACTATTTCTAAACAAACAGATTTTATGTGATGGATAAAAGAATATAGGAAAAACTTGTCTATGATGATTTTTGTGACTCTGGAAGCATTTGACTTGTTAAGTGTTTTTGATCTTTACTGGTTGCTACAGTCTCAGGCTTGGCCTATAGTTCTGAGTGGCCTGGATTTGATTGGTATTGCTCAGACTGGCACTGGGAAGACCCTCTCCTATCTTCTTCCTGGATTCATTCACATGGATCAGCAGCCTGTGTAAGGACACACTTCAGTGTACTTTCAGACTTCTGTTTATCAATGACAGATTTGTTATACTTCTGCACATCAAATGCCTTCATAATCCAAGTGGAGGTGACTCTTCTTTTTTTTTTCTTCCTTTTTTAAATGAGCTTTCTTCATGATTTTTGTGTAGCATGTGCACATTAGTACTGGGTCATTTGAACACATTTGCCTTGTTGCTCTTTCAGGCCCAGAGACAAGCGAGATGGTCCTGGAATGCTGGTTTTGACTCCCACTCGTGAATTGGCGCTCCAGATAGAAGCAGAATGCAGCAAGTACAGTTACAAAGGCTTTAAAAGGTATACAGTGTTGCTTTTAGGGATGCACAGATATTTTTGTGCAGAAATAGTATACAACTTTAAAATTGTATTCATTACCTCAGATGACCACTATTTTTTGTCGTCAAGGATGAAATAGTTAATAATGCATGTTACTTTTTAACCCTCTTACCCCTTAGTTCCCACGGTATTATGTCCCGCAACCCTATATTCCCCATAGAAACAGCACGCCAACCCTGAGTTCCCAGGCCAAAATTGGCCCCAAAATCATTTTTAGGCCTTGAAACAACTTATAATAATGTATTTGTGTAATTTTACTTTGAAAATGAAGCAGTTCAGTGTTTTTACTCCACTTACAGCACAATTCTTAACTAGAGAAATGACGGAAAATGCTCGCTAAAATCCTTATACTCATTTAGAAGTACCATACGAGCATCAGCGTGGTCAATGCCTTTGAATAAATTCAAGTAAATAATAAATAAATAAATAAATGCATTTTGGCGCCAAAAGTCAAGTCTCTGGTGATTAATCAGACCAGCAGGTAGTGTTTTCACGAATGCACAGAAATGGTCCCGTTATGACTCCAGACCCCTGCAGTGTCAGTCGCACTGGTTGGTGCTGAAGATGAAGACGGATCAGCGTCTGAATCAGGAGAGGTTGCGTCTCTAGCGGTTTCGGTTTCGGTTTCAACATCGCCTGAACTCTCACTGCTGTCACTATCTAGAATCCTCGCTCTCGCCTGTGTAACTGTGCATGTTTTCTTTTTTTCCCACTGTTTTAGATGTACCTGTGTTCACTGTAGGTGTAACTTTAGCTGGAACACGATTAGCTTTTCGCTTTGGCATTTTTAGTTCACTTCTACTGGTACACCAATATTCACGCTTGGATCTTCATCGTAATGCCGGCGTAAAAACGTAATCACGTCGTGACGTCATGACGTCATCAACCTTCCGGGTTAAAAAAAAAATAAATAAGTAAGGAATCATAGCAGAGTAATGCCGGTACACCGGCCTTACGAGGATAACGTTTACACTGTAAAACCGCTATATCGGCCTTACGGGTATTTGGCATAGACGACCAAGCCGGTCTGTCCTTACGGGAATAGATCAAAGACGGGCAAGCCGGTTTTGGTCTATCGTCCTTACGGGAATAGATCAAAGACGGGCAAGCCGGTTTTTCGGCCATACGGGGTAGAAGTTTTAAGCCTATTTATTTTGACATTTATTTTGTTGCATACCCTGTTCTGGGGGTGGACTAAAAAAAAACTCCTATTCCTTATTGACTTTCACGGAACAAACGTTTTCATTTGGTATGTATGTTTAAACTTCATGGTGGTGTGAAACATAACAATCTGCAACTACAGCGTGTTCTTCCAAATCCCACTGCCTGCTGCACTATGCTCGTTGTCCAAGGTGTGATGTGGCTTTCGGTAATAAGGATTTTACTAGGCGGATTATTTAGCATACAGGCAGGCATGTGAAACCAATAACAAAACCAAGCAAAATTATATCAAGCATAAAGCTCTCATAAAACTGCTTACTGCATGATGTCACCTTGCAGATAAACATATAGAGAGAAAATACAAACATTAGCCACACTCAAATAATATTTGCTTTATCTGTGATCCAGTACAGAGCACCACATCTCTTAGATGAATTGTTGGCCAATGGCTTACTGACTTTTCGTCGAGGGCACAATGTGCAAGATTGGAAACTTTTCTTGAAAAGGAAAATCATCATATGTGCATTTGTTTCTTCTAGTATATATTAATGTACATAACTAACCAATTAATGTGTCATGTGTTATACTATATTAGCTACCACTTTTTAATCTACTCACTTTCCAGACAACCAAAATATGCGACTGGGAGGCACAATGGGCTAATTAATAAATGTGATCTGTCTACCCATGTACAAAACGCGATCACATGCTCTCATTGTGAGGCACTTTAGTAGGTCATAGAGTATAGGTCTCTGCATGTCGCACAGGTGTGAAAAGTTAACATCTCTCTGCCCCTAGTATCTGTGTTTATGGAGGAGGTGACAGACGGGCCCAAATAAAGATGGTTACCAGCGGTGTTGATATAGTGATCGCCACACCAGGACGACTGAATGATTTGCAAATGAATGAGCTAATAAACCTGCGTTCCATCACCTACTTGGTTTGTACATGTCATAAACACACACTTACTGGAAAGGGAGGAGCCGCGATTCACTCATTATGCAGCGCTGGAATTAGATCAGTTTTTCATAGAAAGCAGAAGTTTATAAAACATCTTAGAAATGCTTTTAAGTACAGACTGAAGCATTAACTTGCTTGTAAAAGTTGTGTTTTTTGAGTAGGAGCTTTTTTTTTTTTTATAAAGAAGCTAAAAGTGACTTTCAGCAAAGTCTGAGACTCTTAAGTTCTGACTGAGCTGGATTTAAGTACTGTGAACTAAGGACTACAATGCAGTCAACCCAAAATGGCCACCATCAACCTCTGAATAGGCCTATAGTGAGTCTGCAAAAGTAAAGTCACAGCAGCATTGCACCATTCATTCGTTCTTTAATTAAGACGTTTAAACAATTATCTTAATATTTAAATGTGTATATATAGTTTTATTTGTTTTACATTGTGTGCAAAAATATTATAAATAAGTATGTGCATATATTTTTCACAATTTTAATAGGTTTTCACACATGAAAAATGTGATTCTATTAAGTAATTAAGCTGAAGAATCACGTTATATGATATGATGAATGCACAGCTGTATTTAAAGGAAAGACCAAAGTTGCTTATCTTATTTATTTTTATATATATATATATATAATATATATAATTATATATATACATATACATTCAAAACGAATATCTTGACGATCATTCCTGTATCGTTTCATCAGCTCCCTGTCGTCATATAATTCCAACACATTCTTTCTTTGTTGGAAAGTACGTGGTCTCTGCCTCTCTGCTGACATCTTATTACTCCTGACTAGGTTAGGATATCTCTCCAGCACTCTTAAATAATTTAGGAACCTTTATAAGTCACAGTTATTCTTAAGTCTAGGAATAAGACTAAAATTATGAAAAGCTTAGAATTTTGACACACTTAAGACTAAAATTTTACTCTGAGAGGCTTTATACATACAGCCCCAGGTCTCTGCTCAAAGCCTCTGCCGTGGTATGTTTGTTTTTGTGTATTTGTTTGATGACAGGTATTG
This sequence comes from Ictalurus punctatus, assembly GCF_001660625.3. NCBI lineage: Eukaryota > Metazoa > Chordata > Actinopteri > Siluriformes > Ictaluridae > Ictalurus > Ictalurus punctatus. The sequence goes on from NC_030418.2 coordinate 21,360,191, forward strand.
GATGAGGCAGATCGAATGTTGGACATGGGCTTTGAGCCTCAAATCATGAAAATCATCCTGGACATTCGACCTGACCGACAAACAGTTATGACCAGGTCAGAGGCTAGTCATCTGTCTGTAGTGTTAGTATGACATCTATATTTTTGTCTTTAAAAGCAAGTATACCTTTTGTGGGGCAAATCAGTTGCCATTGCTTATTCTTTATAACCAAAAATATTTCATTCAGTTTCAAATTATATTAGTCCTAATTCACTTTAGTTTTAAAATTTTGCTGTGGTCTCATCTATAAACAACCATTTATGTAACTGCATTAAACATCAATTATTTAATTTTGTTGCATAAATCTAGTGCCACGTGGCCAACAGGGGTGAGACGTTTGGCCAAGTCCTACCTGAAAGACCCCATGATGGTGTATGTGGGTACCCTAGACCTAGCAGTAAGTGAGCGTTTATTCTGTCTTCACCTGGCTGTTGCAGTTATTTTCTAGAAAATTCTTCCGATTTATTTGATGTCTTATTTCCATTAGTGAAATGTGATTGACTCAGAAATGCAGCATTTGCAGTGTTTACCTACCTACTATTTTAACACAGCCAGTTAAGTTACCAGCCTGGTACTGAAGCTCCTGCCACTTAGTCTCTTCTCACTTAGTGAGAAGTCACTTAGTCCCCCCCCCCCAAATCCGGTCCAAAATTGACATCAACTGGACCTGTTCAGCATTTTTATACATGCCACAGAGCCTGGATGGAGGTCAAATGTGAAATTGTATCATGCTGACAGTTGTCTGGAAGCATCTGCTCTTATGTTTCTCCACTCATTTGTTGGGCTTTTTTATTCCTAATTTGTCACCCGTCTGTAGGTTCCACTCAGTGGTTTAGTAGGGGTTATCCATGACATTTAAAGTGAATTGCACTGTACAGGAGGATGATAATCTGGCTGCTGTAATTTGTACCCTGAAGAATTTTTAGATGTTGGAAGATTAAAGGAATTGGCAAACCTTAACAAAAAGAGCTTAGTTATAGTTCCATGTAATTTGGGGCTATACAAACAGGGTTTTCGTAGTTAAAAAAAAAAAAAATGTTGGTCAGTTATATTGATGGTGATTTATACATGAGGGTGTCGTCATCAGAGGCTCAACGTCATTTCAGAATATTTACTGGTAAGTCTGAAAGATCCCCAGTGAATTCCCCAAAATTTCAAATCTATTGTGTTCTCTTTTAGGCTGTGGACACAGTGCAGCAGACAGTTTTGGTTGTGCAAGAGGAAGAGAAGAAGGCATATATCTTTGACTTTATCCACAATATGGAGCCTGAGGATAAAGTGTTAATATTTGTTGGGAAAAAAATTGTGTAAGTTTCCAGTTAGAACAAGGTGTAACGGTTTACCTATTCAAACTTTCCCAGATTTGGTATTGCCCTCAAGTGATATTCAGTGCTTTTGTTTTAAAGGAAGTGAAAGAACACACAGGTGTTATTGCAGTATACTCAGCATTTCTGAGCATTTAGGGCAGCACGCAGCACTAAGTTTCGTTTTTAAGTAAATCACCCCCCACCCCCCTTCCCCTGAATCTCCTCCTCAAATGCTGTTTGCATTTACTACCAATGTGTTTGAATGAATATTGTGGAAAGTGAAACTCATGGTTCTTCTTTGTGCATTGAAGAAAGTCCATAGAGGAATTAACGTTAGTCTCACATTCACTTACCACAAACCAAAGCATTTCTACTTCATCGTTGAACATAAATCTGGTAAAATATAATATAAACTTTTTTTTGATGATATTAACATTAACTGGATGTGATGCGTACTACTCCACAAATATATTTTTCTGTGCTCTATTCCTTGATTTTTGTCAACCCTCATTTAGTTCTTTCAACGTTGTAGAGCAGCATGACAAAAATAATAATTCGACTCGACGCCGAAACTCCTGTTTCACTGCTGCAGCGTCCGTTGTAAAAGCACTCGTTCATTACCATGCACCCTGAAAAAAATACGCACTGCTTCTGCTCTGCAAAGAGACATCTTTACAAGCAGCACGAATTCGATGTGTTTTCCCTGCCCTGTTGGTTCTGACTGTCTCCCTCGTGTTAATGTCGTATTCAGTGCAGACGACCTGTCCAGTGATCTGTGTCTGCGGGGGATAGCAGTTCAGTCCCTGCATGGAGACAGAGAGCAGTGTGACCGTGAAGAAGCCTTACAAGACTTTAAGGATGGTATGCTAAAACTAGCATATGGCTTAAGATGTGCTAACCTTAACCTAACAGAGCTGTGAACAGACAACAGAGGAGTGGTAAATGGAGAAATAATAGATGCATGCAATGTTGGTCCTGTTAATAGTATACTTTAATCTTGCCACTCAATAACAACCTTGTATATAACAGGCCGCTGTAATCAAAATTATTCAATCCCCATTTGATTATGTAGAAACTACTTGAAACATTTGTTGTGTTGAACTATTTCAGTTGTTTTTGTTTGACTTGTTCATTGCAAAAAGCTGAAAGTCTGTAAATTTTGACAATAAACCTGATTTGCAATGGGGGTTGAATCATTTTGATTGCTACATATTTATATTTAGAGTGATCAGTAAATGTACCAAATTTCTACCTTCATGTAGTTGCCTCTTTACATAATTTATAGCTAATCCACATGTAGCTCATTTTTAAAAACATTTATGTTTACCTATGTCTGTATGCAGGACGTGTGCGTATTCTGGTGGCCACTGATCTGGCGTCTAGGGGACTAGATGTCCATGATATCTCACATGTCTACAACTTTGACTTCCCACGGAACATTGAGGAGTATGTGCACAGAGTTGGGCGAACTGGTCGTGCAGGGTAACAGCATTCCTCTGCCTGTGTACGAGAGTGACTCAAACTGGTGTATTGCATGTGTAATATATATTGGCGGCTATTTTCAATTGATTTGTTAGGCGGTTTGGGGTTTCTGTAACCCTGGTCACGAGAGCAGATTGGAAGATGGCATGTGAACTTATACACATTTTGGAAAGAGCTGGACAGGTAGGCTTACACACACAGTTTTGACCCAAATGTTGGTGCTAGTCTGCTTTCATAAGGGAAACTTCAACCCGTGTAGTAGAAATTCACACTAAAATGCCTAGCTCTTTGGTTGCACTGTGTTGAAGGATGTACCAGAGGAGCTGGTACTGATGGCAGAGCGCTATGACAAATACCAGAAGGAGAAAGAGATGTTTCCTGATAAACTAAGAGGAGGACGGGCTCAAAGAGGAGCGAGAGATGGGTTCAGAGGAGGCTCGAATAGACGCTTCTGAAGGAAGGTAAAGTGGGATCATTTCTGGTTATTAGCTTATTTCTGTAAGACACTCAAATTAAAGAAAACATTTTACCAGCATGCATTTTACCACCTCTTGGTATGAAATACAGTGAAAACACATTTTACTTGTGAAACTAGTCATGGATTTGTTTTTGGAACTGTCAAAGTTTTTTTTATATTGGATGCGATATCAAGTACGTGGGGAATGGGGTAATAATTTCTGTGCTTTCTTGCTCTGATTTTGCAAATATAACATGTAAACACAGTGAGCAGGAAATTAGTATTGACACTTTTGTCATTTAACCCTTAAGTACTGTTTATATTCTGACACTTCGCAGTATGCACCGTGTCATTTTTGACCCAGCCCATCTCCTGCCTCAAGATTAGTCTCTATGCCATATTTTGACTTTTTTTTTTTTAAATTATTTTTATCCAGAAACACCTTATGGGTGTATGAAAATGTTCCTAAAAGGTCAGTGGAAATATATTTTTTGTTTTATGTCACTTGTGTATTGTCTTTTTATTGTTTTTGTCAAAAAAAACATCCACAATTTAAAAATAACATGGGTCTCCATACCAGATAACGGATGCTTTTAATGAGTTTTATTAATTGATAAACATGCCATAAACATTTCTGAACTTGAATTTAAAAAAAAAATGCCTCACAAACATACATAACTCGAAGTATTTACGTGAAATTTACTCAGGATTTGTGGTATATACAACTAAATTAAGTCAAAGCGAAGCACTGTAAATTTGAGTTGTTCAAACTAAATTCTATAAACTTCTACAAACATGGAAAGAGCCATGCGAACTGTTTACTTATTTATTATTTTGCTTTAAAACTTATTAAAAATATGAAGCCACTTACTACTCAAATCAGTTTTTGCACTTCAAAATGCCACATCTGGGTTTATTCTCAATCTGAACAATTGAGCAGAAATCAGACTTGCATATGCAATGCAATCCTGATATAACTTAAACTTCCTGCATCTTTAAATGTAATAAGCCATAAAATATATTGCAGAAGAAATAACAGAAGCACTGAGCATGGTTGTTCAAAATCCTTAATGCATGAATTAGATAACAGGCTTACCCAGGTTCTGTAATTTAAATTGTAAGGTTTCTTGCAGCTTTTTAATCTTTTGAAATGAGAGGTAATTAATTGAATAAATCCCTCAAATCTTACATGCATTTTCCATGGATAACGAATTGAAGATCCACATTTGAAACAAATCTAAGTCTGTTTTAGCTAAATAGCTAGTTAGCTAGCAAGCAAGATGGGCCTGCAAATGATACTGAGGCATCACACATCATCGAAGGAAACATGATAACATCCCCAAACATACAGCCAGAATAACTTAAGAAACCCTTACATGGCCAAACCATTTCCTGCCTTGAAGGTTTTGAAATTGCGATTCCATCAGAAGAACCAACATAACTGTGGGGAGTTGAAAACAATTTGCCAAGAGGAATGGGGGGAAACGACCAGACTGCTGCAAAAACATTATTAATTCTTACCATATCATGTCTCAGCTGTAATTGCCAACAACAAACTTATTTGTTGTTGGCAATTACAGCTTTGAGACATGCCACTAATTGCAAATGGTGTCTGGGGAGTTCCCGAGCAAGAGGGAGGGAATTTGAGCTTTTTGACAAATATTCTATTGGAAAAATACAGTCAAACAAATGTCGTCATAAAACGAAATGAAATCGATTAGCAGTGCAGGTTTATCTAATTATTGACTAGTTCCTAGTGCTCCAACTGTTAATTTCAAAGATATTTCTAAGCCCCCTGCTCCACCCAAAACAAACACACCCACACAGATCTATTTTTATTGAGAGCATGAGCACAGCACGCCTGAGCTCTCGGAACAGTATCGCCGAGCGCACAAAGGAATTCCTGAGTGGTGAGCTAAGCGGCATCCTGAGCAGTTAAAAGATGTTTTAAAATATGCCATATTCACTGTGCTAGATAATTACCTTACTGGAATTGTTCAGCAAACCACATATTTTAGTTTTCAAGACCTCTTGAAGCATTACAAAAACAAATTATACATAAATTCATTGAAGGCTATTAATAATCACTGTCTAATATTTATAAAGTTTCATTTAGTTATTTACTTTATAAATCGATTATAGTCCCTAAAAAGGTTGCGTTGTACTGTAATTAACCTATTTTTGTGTCCATACACTACACCTTTATACTGTGTTAATGCTTTTAAAACAGAAAAATAAGTATGTGGGGATAGTTTTACAATATTCATTAAATATAGACCAGTCTACAGCTAATTCTCATAAAGAGGCAGCAGTTCAGTTGACAATTTTATCCAGATTTAACATTTTATCTTTTGCTTTTAGAAAGAAGAGACCTGTCAAGTTCATCTGTCACCAGCCTCAAGTTTTTGTTCCAAATTGTTCACAAGGAATTTGTGGAACCTGTTGAATTAATTTAAACGGAACATTGTTTTCAGTTTGTTGTTTATATTTCCACATGTGGAAACTGGCATATATAAATTTTATTTTTTCTGGTTTAAATGACATTCAAATAAAAATTTCTGAAGAACTTGATCTTTGTAGGTTTTTTTTTGTTGTTGTTTTTTTTGTTTTGTTTTTTTGGCAAATAAACAGAATATACATCAGGTCTAGATATCACACACCAGCTTGGTTTTTGAAAAGATACTGATGGTCTTGAGTAGACTTGTTCTAAAAGTGTCTTAAGTCAGCGTACATACCCATAGGACAAAATAATGACAGGAATTTCAGGGCCTTTGCCTGAGGGGGACAATTGAGTATTGTTTATTATACTTTATTCATATTTGTAGATGTTATACTTTTGTATATAAAGCTTAGTATGAGTGAGTGTTGGGTGTAGATGAGAAAACAACAGACAAGATGGTAGAGAGTACATGGACATAATCCTTCCATCCACCTTCAGAGTTGTGGGGAACCTGGAGCCTATCCTTGGGAGCATGGGGCACAAGCTGGGGTACATCCTTTGACTGGGTGCCAATCCATTGCAGGGCACACTCACATACACGTTCATAGACTGCGGACAATTTGGACATGCCAATCAGCCTACTGTGCATGTCTTTAGACTGGGGGAGGAAACCCCTGCAACATAGGGAGAACATGCAGGCTCTGCACACACAGGTGGGAATCAAACCCCCAACGCTGGAGGTGTGAGACGAACATGCTAACCACTAAGCCACCATGTGCCCATGGACATAATACTTCATTTATATATTTAAATGTATTTTTATTATAATTGAAAAAATATCATGTTAACATTAGCCAAGTTTCCATCCACTTTTTGTGCATTTCTGTTATCAAAAAAGTGAGAGTGCGTTTAAAAAAAAAAAAAAAAAAAAAAAAAAACAGTTTGCGATATTTGCTGTCTCCTACCCACTAACATACAATTGGCCTTTTACCGATAAAATGGTGTGCATCATGTCATCCTTTTAAAAAACAAACTGTTGCATAAGTTTTGGCGTATTGTAAAAGAAATCTGCCCTTGAGCCGTTTCCATACATAATTTTGTGTATATCGCAAATTGTGTACCCTTTGAGTTCTGCATGTCCTCAAATCTTTTTAAAATGGAGAAAGTATTGAGACAATTAAATGAAATTGACCAGCTTACTTTAATTTTAATTTCACAAATAATTGCAGTTGTGCGATCAGAGGATGAGGTCAGAATGGAGCAGCTGCTCGTATGATAGCGCTCCAAGTATGCTGGAGCCCGTGAGCATAGGTCAGGTGGCTCATCGGGAGAAACGGGAGAATTCCCGGTGGTCCGCTCATAAAATGGGTTCATAAAATAATCATGATACATTATTGCGTGACCGCTAACTGAAGTAACGAAGTACACTACATTTGTATTTAAAGCCGCACATCAGTTACTTGTGTGTTAAAAAGTGCAGTTTTCTAATGTCGCTTGACTCAGCGCACGCGTTCTCGCTCTCGTTCTCTCTCTATAAGTGCTCGTACTCAGGTCATTACCCTGGAGGTATAAACAAACCATTATCACATGCTATGGCACAAACTGCCAAAAAAGTATATTTCTTACTGAAATACTTCATATTTGTTTGATGGCAAACCAACAATTTTTTCAAAATGTTAGTTGGATTTTTTGTAGCAGAAAACAATACTCAGTATGTCATTTGAAACAGGTCCGTAATAAATATAACGAGGTAGTAAGAACTGAATTGTCACTTAATTTATCAAAGGTCTTCCACCACGAAAAATAATGGGTCAGTCTTTGGCATTAAACTCTCAGGATGAAAATGGGTCCCTCTCTCACCCCGCCCATGGTGGAGGTAGTGTTGGAGAGCTGCGCCTATCGCAGGTTGCAACCGACCAGAAAGCAGATTGCTCTTGCCCTGCTCAATCTGGCAACTTGCACCAAGTACAGTGTAGTGCGGGAAACTTTTGAGGTTAGTAAAACAACTGTCCATCGATGTGTATATGCTGTGTGCACAAGGAAAAATGAATGTTATATCAATGGCGTTAAACTGCATACCGCAATTCCACGAATGCCATTTTTCTCGTTTTCTAAAGTTAAACGGAAAAAGATTATGTTGACAGTTGTGAAATTTTATCGACAATTTGCATTTCCATCAGCTATATCAGTAAACATTTCAATGTGCTAAACCTTTTACTGCAAAAAAAAAAAAAAAAAACTTGAATGGAAACATGGCTAATGTTATATAAATCACTGTCGACCACACAGGCAGTCTCAGATTAAACTCTCTTGATTTAACTTAGTAGAGGAAACCCATTATTACGTTGGGATTCAATGTAGTCTGCTAGAAGGTGGCATTTTTTCCTGCTAATACCTTTGAACAGATTTTGGGAGGGGATGAAGAAGTTGGAAAGCTGGCAGGCCCTCAGGTTTTCCTCAAAATCTCCGAGAAGTTGCTGGAAGCAGTGGTTGAGCTCGCTGCTTTCCCACTCACTGTCCTTCACTCTGGCAGCACAGGCATGAAGCAGTGTTGTCTTTGCATGGTACGAGCACAGCTTGTCCGCATCCTCCGGGTGCGCCTCCTTCAGCCGTTGCAAAAGGCATTTCAGAAGTTTCAGACACTGCTTTCTGTAAAATACCACAGGTTACACTGGTTGTATTTCTTAGAAGGCAATAATAATAATAATAATAATAATAATAATAATAATAATAATGAAATTAAAAAAAATATATGTTCTATATCTTTATAGCAAGTTTAAAGGCTCCCTCACAGTCCATGTCAAAGTTAAATTCTTAAATTCTTCAAGCATTCTTGGAACAACTGTGATGTGTATCAGATGCAGTACATGAATTTTTTACATCTGAACAATACCTGCTATTATGTAGTGTGTGTAGTCAGAAATTATTAACTGTGATTAACTGATTGATTTTTATTTTGCCAAGGCTGGTGTGGAAGAACTGTAGTGGCCTGCACAACCCCTAGAGTCCTGACCTCAACCCCACTGAACACTTCTGGGATGAATTAAAATGGCAACTTTGCCGGACATTAGTGCTGATCTCCTAGATATAGTGTGTATAGTATATGATCTTAATTTATTTACTATCAGAATATATTCACAAGTGCAGAAAAAAGTGTGTGTGTGTGTGTCTTTTTTTCTTTGATCCTCTTGTGCTCCTGAAATGAGGATTTGTTTTCATTGGTCCATTCAAATTTGAATACAAAACTTGGGAGGAGAAGTGGGTGTGGTTTAGACATTATGCTGACAGAAGTTGGGAAAATTAGGACACTGAGAATCATTATTTTTATTAGTGACCTGTCCATATACACTAGGCTCATTCAACAACTCTAGAATTTGATTTATTTTTTTGCACATAACCTGGACTTGAGGTACTTGTTAGATTTTTAATCACAAATTAGAGTGACCATCTTGAAAGCATATCCAAAATATTACATTATCTAAGATATACCCTGTAGTGAGGTTTTATAGGATTGCTCGTGCGTGCGTGTGTGTGTGTGTGTGTGTGTGTGTGTGTGTGTGTGTGTGTGTGTGTGTGTGTGTGTGTGTAGTCTCACCTGCAGCATTTCTGTCCTCCCTCGCAGCAGGTCTTACTGTTGCCGTGGTTTTTCAGGATGTACTTCTCCACATGTGAGAACGAAATTCGCCAAGCATCTGCCCACAAAGCACCAAACTTACATCTTTCTTTTTTGGTTTAACATCAACAGCCGCAGCTTTTCACTTCTAGCTGTCCCACAAGTTTCAAAAGTAGTTGTTTTTTTTAACAGTCAAGAGCTTCAGTTCATCAATACTCAAGATATGTTCATGTATTATACTTCGACATAAAATACATCAGTAATATCCCACGTGATTTTGTTAAGACGGTTGTTAACAAGTGGTTAAATGAGACTACGGAGGTTGTCTGGGACATTAAATGTCATCACACAGAACAGAAAGTCTCATCTACTACAGCCTCATTGTGTTTATACTCGCGCTCTAGCAAACTATTCCAACTCAAAAAAAAGTAAAGATTGAACAAGTTGTTGGAAGTTTAGCGGCGGTGATGTTGGTCATGTGACCGTGGTGTAGTTCGTTTATAGTCTAACATTAGCTTTTTACTTCGATTGTATTTAGGCTTCATAAAATTTGTGTTCATTTGTGAGGATTATCCTGATGAACAAAACATGTAAGAATCGTAAACTTTTGTTGGTCACAGAGTTTATTTTCTGCAATAATCCAAAAGCCAGTGGAAAAATCCTATTGTTTTTTTTGTCGAGGGAACCAGGGTGATGCTAACTTCCGGGTTGGCCTACAAAAATACATCATCCCTGCCGGATTGATGACTTCCACATTAGTGCCCGACACTTGAGAAGGGGACACCCCTCTCTCTTAATGCGGAGATAAAGTCCATCTCTACAGTGGGGAATTATTACATTTATTATTGCAAAGATGCAAACATACATCTAACACCAGTCCCATTCACAAGGTGCAAGAATTTCTCGGCATAAAATTTAGTCATGAAAAAAGCAGCTTTTGGTTTTGTTAAGGTCATGAGAAAATACAATCGTGATCATGAGAAAACGACAAAGAAAAAAAATGAATAATGCAATTCTGCTTAGGGCTTCTCTATATCAAACATCAAAATGAAGAAAAAGTGTGATTTCTGTGAGTTTGATCATGGCATGGTTGTTAGTACCAGACGGGCTGTTTTGAGTATCTTTAACTGCTAGTCTCATGGGAATTTCACACACAACAGTCTCTAGAGTATATAAAAGTGTGTGTGTGTGGGGGTGACTGCATGAGTGACAATTCTGTGATTTATCTTATCTTAATTCTGTGATCTCTTATCAACACTTTGTTGATAAGAGGTCAGAGGGAAATGGCCAGATTGGTTTGTGTTGGATATAGTAACTCAAATAATCGCTCTTTCAATAATCCCACCATGCCATGATCAAAAGTTCACACTTTCTTCATTCTGTTGTTTAATGTGATATTAACTGAAACTATTGACCTGGGATTTGCATGATTTGTTTGCATTGTGCTGCTGCCACATGATTATCTGTTAACTCCAGGAATGTGCAGTTATGTAAATATAATATAATATAATATAATATAATATAATATATATAAAAGAATATAATTGATCCTGACTTACTCTTGGCCATAATTCCATCCTGCTCGGCACTGCCTCTTCCCTCGTATTTAGGCACCAAATAAAACGGTTTGCCTTTTTGGTCCTGCTTCACTTTCTTGCTCAGCCAGTTTTCTATGCTGAAGCCACCCTGAGTGAAACTGGGCCAGCTTGTGTGGACTTCTAGACCAAGGACAAAATCGATAGAAATCTGCTTGCCCTTCTCGTTCACCAGCAGAGTTACAGCTGGACAGCCCGTCTTCTTCCTCTCAAGCGAAACATCTACAACACACACACACACACACACATTTTTTATGCAGGAATTTCTTCACCACCAATAGTTAGTCATTACAGGATAACGCTTACTCTGTAGTTCTTTCACAGCTTCCTTTACTTTCTCACGGAAATCGTCGAGCATTTTGCTGGCCATGATGGTTCTTTCTTCATTGACAAACTTTTCTAAAGGATGTCTTGAAGATTGCCGTTTCATTTCTACACTATAGAAGGCGCCGTCTTCTGAGAAAGGCAGGAGCTTCACCCTATCCACACGAACAGTCATCATGACATCAAACTCGTCAGGCTCGTAGATCTTTAAAAAAAAATTATGGTTAACATTTATATTGATTAAGGATCGAGACACAAAGAACCATCGCTGTTCTTGAAATGTCTGTGAGCTCACTTACTTTAACGTTTTCATAGTAGCTTCCTGTCTTCAGAACGCTGATGTCTTTGCACCAGTCCAGATGCAGTTTCACATACTCGGTTACTCTATTCTGTATGTTGTTTACGCATTTGGCTGACTCCGATCTCTGGTTTTTCTTCACCTTTAACTTCTCAAGAGCAGTCTGAAGCACTTTACTCGGATTCTCGTCGATACTGCTGCCTCTTCTCGCTGAGCAGATGGGGGCTGTTTCCTTCTCAACACTTTTTGCTGTTTTGGGCGCTTGTGCCTCTTTGGTATTGTTAGTATCCCTTCGAGTCGAACAGACCTCTTGAACTTCCCGGGGCTTTGGAGGACGGCTCACTTTAGTGTCCATTGTTTTGGCTGACTCTGATCTCTGGCTTTTTTTAACCTTTTCAGGAGCACTTTGGAGATCTCTTCTCGGATTCTCCTTGATACTGTTGTCTCTCCTCACTGGGCAGCAGGAAGCTCCTTTATTCTCGCCACTTTTGGTGCGTTTGGGTGTTTCTGGCTCTTTGGTAGAGTTAGCATCCCTTGTAGATTTACTCGGTCGGGCGTCTTGACTTCCCTGGAGCTTTGAAGGGCACCTCGCTTTGGCGTCCGTGGATTTCTTGTCCTCCTCATTCCTTGGAGCGCTCATCTTTCGTGTAGTCGGTAGGCTTTTAGCTACAAATGCGCCTGGATTCTCGTCCTGGACTTTGCGCGGTTTTGCTCTGACGCTCATAATGCGTTACGACTGTAGCAGAGCGTAAAAAGACCGGAATGATGCCGAACAGGTTCTTATAAAGCAGACTTTGACGTCAGAGGAAGGGGGGGAGGGAATTGGGGGTAAATATAGCTACAGTAGTTTAGGCACAAGTGTCAGTATGCCCTTAACCTTATACTTTCCAATTCTGACTGATTAGACACGGAGAGTATAAAAGTAACTTTTAAATCTTTTTCCCCGCCAGAAGTGGAACCGGAATAAACTCCAATACACACACACACACACACACACACACACACACACACACTATTATACCACACGAATGTAATTTCTTCCTCGATGTAAAGCACATGCACAGTGCTTAAGGTGCTGCGTGGGAACTTTGTTAAGGTATTAATTCGCTGGTTTTCTCGACAACGGTGTGACTGTTGTTTTTTTTCTCTTCACGGTTTGCTACTGTACAACTTCATGTCAGTTCACACTACCCACGGTTTCAAGTAGAAATTGGAAATAAATGTAATGAATTCTTGATAGATATTTGCTTTGCTCTCTTTGTAGATCACATAAACCAAAATACACTTCTACTGTAGGATCCTTTCACCAATTCCAAGCTGGCCACAAAATTCCCATTACAATACATACAGTGCTTTATACAGCCAACCTGGGGAATTCATTCCGTCTACTGAAGAGACTGTTGGACACTACTCCTATATCTGATTTAAAATCCCCTGAATCTAGAGCAATAGCTTACTTGTGATTATATTTTTATGGGCATGTGTTTTTGCAGTAGTACTGTAAGGACACTGAACACAAGGAAAGTGATCAAACTCATATTTGCAGCATCACAGTGTATTTGCGGGATATAATTACAGACACCCCGCCCCGCCTTGTGCCCGATGCATCCTGGGATTGGCTCTAGGTTCCCCCGCGACCCTGAAAAGGAGTAAGCGGTTGAAGATGGATGGATGAATGGATGGATAATTACAGCCTTCTGGTGCCATCTAGAGTCCATAATATTTGATTAACTGGAAGAGCAACGACACGAGAATGAAAAAGCCTCGTTTCGATAGGTTCAGGGTATGTTCATTTATTTTGTGCCAAACGTTTGAATAAAATCCACAAGCAAAATATTAATAATCAGAATATTAAAAAAAAGAAATGAGTAATGAACAAACAAGTAATAAACAAGTAATGAGAATCCGAGATATATATATATTTGGTTTAATTGATGTTAAATTGATTGATGATAAATAGATGAAACCAAAACAAAGCTTTTTGACAATAAACACCAGAGGTGGTTTTGGCACACACAGAGAGGTAGCCATATGGAAAAGTACTTCATTCCCACGGTTACATATGCTGGTGGCTCGTTAATGTTTTGGAGCTGTTTTTCAGCCAGAGGACCTGGACATTTTGTGAGGATACATGATGATATATCATAGACTCTATCAAATATCAACAGATATTAAATGAAAACCTGACTGCCTCTGCCAGAAAGCTTAAAATGGGCCGTGGTTGGATCTTCCAGGAGGACAATGATCCAAAACGTTCATCAAAATCAACACAAAAATGGTTTACTGACCACAAAATCAAGGTGGCCATGGCCATCCCAGTCCCCTGACTTAAAATAGATATAAAACCTGTGGGGTGAACTGAAGAGAAGAGTCCACCAGTGTTTGAAGGATCTGGAGAGATTCTGTATGGAGGAATGGTCTCAGATCCCTTGCCATGTATTCTCCACCCTCATCAGGCATTATAGGAGAAGACTCAGAGCTGTTATTTTGGCAAAGGGAGGAAGCACTAAATGACTAAAAGGGTGCCAATAATTGTTCCACACCTATATTTAACAAAGATATTTTTTCTTGATAAACCTGTGTTGTGTTTGCAATTGTTTGATATCCATGAGAGCAGAGTATTTCTGTGAATTTTTTGAACAAAGGATCAAAAGGTTAAACAGTAAAGATAATTTTCACAGCCTTCTTTGCTCATATTTACCAAGTGTGCCAATAGTGTACTCTGATAATAATGACGGTGAAGGAATTAGGCAGAAAATACAATTTGCCTACATTCCATAGTCTCAAATGCCATGTTCACAAGCCCATTATTTTTTTAAAAAAAAAAAATCCTAGTTAAATCTCTTGTTACTTTCTACAATATATTACACTTACATATAAATGAAATTGTCAGCATTTTGGGACGTTTTTAGAATGAGGAGATAATGGTGTAGGAAATTGTGATATAACTGCTCTTCATGGCGCCCTCTACAGGCGCGAGCTCGTAAGACATGGAACCTTTATGATGGAAGAGGAAACTTCAGCCTCCTCACCTACTGTAGAGGACCTGTCAAAGGAGCGTGGAGCATCCTCAACTTTTTTTGCTCAAAAATGCAAAATATTTCAGATATACCTCATTTATACAAATGGAATTGCCAGACAGTCCCTTAGGCAACTTGCCCTGTGATATTGGGTCAGAACATTCTCAGGTGTAAATATGCAGCTCTAATACGCGTTGGCATTTTTGAGTAAATGTTTTATGTCCATATATATTAAGTGAATATTATTAAAACTAATGGTGGTATTGATATCTGTGTAAGACCGTCTCTTCTATAGCACAAGTGCAGGGGAACATGAATATCCAACGAATATTGAGCCTAAAACTAACTTTGAAAACGCGATGAAAAACCCGGATAATATTCCCGGTGGTCATCCTCCCTTTCTGTGACCTTCTTACTTCTTACAAAATAACTCAAAGTCGACAAATAAGACGGCAAGAAAATATAAATGAGGCATATTTATAACATTTAGCATTTTTGAGCAGAAATGGGTTTTAAACATAATTAATTAGCAATTTAATTTTCAATATTAAAACAAAAATATGTATGAACGCGTCATCATTTGTATTTTGTTTTTCAATTTGGAAACCAAAAACGAATGGACGCAAAACATACACGAACTACCCATTCACTGTTCCTCATTTAAGTGAAACCATTCAGAATTTTTAATTAAGAGAAAAGAGACTCAAAAAGTATGACTGCAGAATCTTTAATATAGCCTGATTGATTTGAATAGTCTGAACAGTAAGGTGCAGAAGCTAAAACCAATTAAAGTTAATAAGAAGTGCCTGTGCAAAACCAGCTTTACGTCAAGTGCTTCAAGTGCTTGGAAAAGTGCCCAACATGGTCTGATATGGAAAGGTTGATTATTTTCCAATTTCTTTAAAGCTTAAATAGTCAGAAAGACTAAGAAGCAACATAAGTTAAGTTACTAAGAGCCGCAAAACCTAAAAACACACTAATCTGCAAACAAATACTAAATGCAAGACACTAAACACTAAAAGCACTAAAGTATAAGATAAAGTATACAGTATAAGAACCAGACTAAAACTGCACTCCAGAGTAGGAGAGGTTATGATAACATTTCCTCTCAAGAACAGTAATTTCGCATAATAGTGTGAAGTCATAACCCAAAATAAATAGATCACATTCCAAATAGTAACAAGCTAATACTACAAATTAACTCTTCTGGTATAGATTTAAATCAAACAACCTGTCTTGAAATAAGTATATATATATATAGGGAGAGATTTTTTTTTCCTTCTGATACTTTTACGATGCATTGGAATGATTAACCAATCTATGACAATGGAGTTTAAGTAGCCAATCGGATATAGCTGGGTGACCTCTGTTCTGTTGTATATGATACTGGAGTTGGCAGTCAAACACAAAATTCATTTGGCCTTCTGGGCTTTCTGAGCAGACTTGGTGACTTTTCCACAAGTTGGAGCCTTCTTCTCGACTCCCTTGATCACTCCAACTGCCACAGTCTGACGCATGTCACGCACAGCAAAGCGCCCTGTAAAGTAAACACATCACAGTTTGAGAATTTTCTCCTATTAAACTGATCAGAATTCTTACCAGTTCAACAGAATCAATACCTCACAACAAATTCCAATCTTGTACGCAAGATTGAGATGAAAAGATCTGGAATTATTTCACACAGTATCCTCTCAGTTTTGCCTAAAATACGTACGTCACAACAGCGCAAATCGTCAGGCACTCACCAAGAGGTGGATACTCTGAGAAGCTCTCCACACACATGGGTTTCCCAGGGATCATGTCTACAATGGCAGCATCCCCAGACTTGAGGTTCTTGGGATTATCCTCAAGTTTCTTCCCAGAGCGGCGGTCAATCTTCTCCTTGAGCTCAGCAAACTTGCAGGCGATATGTGCAGTGTGACAGTCCAGCACTGGAGCATAACCAGCACTGATTTGCCCTGGGTGGTTCAGGATGATCACCTGATGCAAAGAATTACATCAGTCATTCTGACAATCTGCAACTCAATAATACTAAACAGTACACCATCCTCAGAAACTGTATTAAACCTGCAAATACATTCACATTGTAGTAACATTCATATGGCTTTAAAGAAGATTAGCAGCAGAAATTAAATACTTGAGCAGTGAAGCTGGCTGCCTCCTGGGGTGGATCATTCTTGCTGTCCCCAGCAACATTCCCACGGCGGATATCCTTCACTGAGACGTTTTTGACATTGAAGCCCACGTTGTCCCCTGGCAGGGCTTCAGACAGAGCCTCGTGGTGCATCTCCACAGACTTTACCTCAGTAGTTATATTAACTGGGGCAAAGGTCACCACCATCCCTGGCTTCAGAATTCCAGTCTCCACACGACCAACAGGGACAGTTCCAATACCTAATCACATGTTAAATATAGCTCCATCACTTGTTTTAACTGAAGGATGATGTGTAGTAATTAAGACTGTAGATATTTTTTGCCTGGTAATAAATGCACAAAGTATCACCTCCAATCTTGTAGACATCCTGCAGAGGTAGACGGAGTGGTTTATCAGTGGGTCGAGTTGGGGGCTGGATGGCATCGAGAGCCTCCAGAAGAGTAGTTCCTGATACACTGCCATCCTTACGGGTGATCTTCCAGCCCTTAAACCAAGTCATCTACAGAAATGACAGACACCTAGCAATATCAGTCTCTCGATTACCATGAATATCAATGCACCATCAGAAAAAATCATAGGGCAGTTTTATTGTCAGCTATGATGTCACACATACATTGGGGCTGGCCTCCAACATGTTATCACCGTTCCACCCAGAAATGGGGACAAATGCCACGGTTTCAGGGTTGTAGCCAATCTTTTTAATGTAAGTACTGACTTCCTTTACAATTTCCTCATAGCGCTTCTGGCTGTAGTTGGGCTCAGTGGAGTCCATCTTATTAACACCTACGATGAGCTGTTTTACACCCAGCGTATAGGCCAGGAGTGCATGCTCTCTGGTTTGACCGTTCTTTGAAATACCAGCTTCAAACTCTCCAACGCCAGCTGCCACTATCAGGACAGCACAGTCTGCCTGGAGAACACAAACAGAAAGCACATGAAGCATTGTTCAAATCCAAGAACATACTTTTGAGCTGTATTCTATAAAGTCACCCAAATTCACACTGATGGTCATATTTTACTTTGTCCCAGAGCAGTGTTGGATTCTCAAACCTGAAACTGTGTGTCCATATAAGTGTGTGTTTTCTATAACAGCAGCACTGACGGTAGTGCCAGCTATAATTCAAAGGATATGTTTGCTGTACATTAACAGGTATATCTAATAGGTTATTGTTTCTATAATAACAGCTCATTCACAGGGACTTGTATGGTGGACACACTAAATGATCCAAGCATAATACAGTCCCTCCAGGATTTTGCAATTTTGTGAGCACAGAAATTAACACAAAATCAAGCAAAATATTTTTTCGTTTACTGCAGCTTTCCCACAGATTTCCCGCAGATTTGGACCAAAAGGCATCATGTGACGTTATCACAACGTGCAGTCAGCCAAAGCACTCTTCGATTTATGTGCATAGAACATGAGTACAGCTAAAAGGTCTCATTTACCAACAAACATCACTACAAAAAACTATTTAGTGCAATTGCAATTTTGCCAATTCAAGTAGTTTTCCACCAAAAAAGCACAAAAACCGCAAGTTACCTTGTAAATTTTGAAAAAAGCCACAGCAAAATAATCATTTTTGAATATAGCTAAAATGTAAGCAATAACAAAAATTTACTTGCAAACGGTCCATAACATTAGATTTAACCATGAACAGGTGAAAAGGCATGAAGTCCCATTCATTAATAAATAATTACTAATAATAATAATAATAATAATAATAATAATCTGGTAAAAGCCCTGTGGTATAAACAGAATAATACACTGGGGTAGATGCTATTACAGGAAAGTAATCCAACGGCCCTCCACTTTGAGCTGTATCACACAAAAATAGTACAGAAGTGCTTTTTATATTCATGAAGTAAAAAAAGGACTCTATGAATATGCAAATTTGAAAACTTGCTCTACACAAACACATGTCCATCCTATTTAACTATATCATCACATATTTAAAGCTAAGGTACAAAGCAAGTAACCCAGAAGGCAATAATTAATAATGCATTGCTCTGAAGGACTGACCTGGGAGGTGCCAGTAATCATGTTTTTGATGAAGTCCCTATGCCCAGGAGCATCAATGATTGTGACATAGTACTTGCTGGTCTCAAATTTCCACAGGGAAATGTCAATGGTGATACCACGCTCCCGCTCCGCCTTCAGCTTATCCAACACCCAGGCATACTTAAAGGAGCCCTTACCCATCTAAAAACAGTTTAGAAAGTAATGTAGGAAAATGTCAGGGGAAACAGTGTCGTTTCTGAATTCGAAATGGTTTAATGGTTGTCAAGGTCAAAGACTTCTGTAACAGCCCTACCTCAGCAGCCTCTTTCTCAAACTTCTCGATGGTTCTCTTGTCGATGCCACCACACTTGTAAATGAGGTGACCAGTAGTAGTGGACTTGCCAGAGTCAACATGGCCAATGACCACAATGTTGATGTGGAGCTTCTCCTTTCCCATGGTTGGTTATACTGAATCTGACAAAGGTGCTATGTGGCCTACCTCATACAGTGGAACAGGAAAAAAAACAACACAAAACTAATACATAGTTAGATGTTACAGTGAAATGTTTAGAGCTCAACAATTGCACGTGAGGTTGAGGATGCATACCATAGAATAGTTGTTACATGTTAGACAGTGAGCAAAGAAATAATTCTGCTTTTAAGTTCTAGTGGAGCTCACTTTCACCTACAGCACAGTGTACAGCACCATGGACAAGGGCTGAAGCAGAACACACAGCAACTGCTTTTTCTGCAATCTATTTCAGCAACTTTATGAAACTGACTTCTGAACTGAAATCAAACAGTAGCCTAGATGGCAAGCTAAAAACCTTACGTTTCTGATTTGTTTTCTTTTTCCATTTCTTTCCCTCCTAAAATGCCATGTTAGTACATTTCTTTAGCACAACCACAAGCGTGAAAGCTGACACCAAACCGACATGCAGCAAGGTGCACAAAGGTCCTCCAGTCTCTGCTCATTATGCTCTCACACACCCTGTCCTGCTTTGACCATTTGCAAATTTTTTTGGTGTCGTATGGCTCAGCTCAGGAGCACCAGGCTGGTGCAACTGCAAGAGCTTTCTTTCTTCGGTACTTCCCACACCAGCAATCGAGCAGACCTCCATTTTGTAAGCAGTAACCTGAGCAGCCATTTGCGATCAATTAAAAAAAAGGAATCTATCCTTATGTAACGTCACAATTTATTCCAGCTCACTTCCTGTCTACCAAGACTGAATAACCTGTCATATTTCCCCACTCACATCCCATGAGGCATTATGTCATATTTAGTCACTAGGAACTGGTTAAGCTGAAGGGCTTGATGCTGAATATAATATTTAGGCAGCGTTCAGAATAAATATTTCATGCTGACAACCTAAATTCCATCCTAAACATTAACACAAGGGTTAATCTTACTCACATGACCTAACATTGGTTTAACATGGTTACCCAATAACCTTGAGAGCTGGAATATTCTAACACACACACACACACACACACACACACACAGGTCAGTGGCTGGGTGTCTGGGAGATTTAACAGCACAAGCTCCTCACTGCAGCCGCCGCCATGTTCCCTCATCCCACACACTGGCTCTAACGCGACGCCTAATCCCCAGCATCACTCACAGCGCTAAACATGTACACAACGTCGGAATATGAATGACATATTGATACAAAGTTGAGTTGGTCTCTAGTGTATATGTAATGGACACGGCTGTGGTGTAATTGAGAAGATACAGTACCTGAGCTGCAGCAACACGGCGCTGAGACTCACACACACTGACACACACTGACACACTGAAGCGCTCAGAGCTGCTTTATATGGCGCCACAGCGCGACTGCGCACTTCCGCGCTACACTACTCAGTCACCTGCTTTTAAAGGGTTTGGATGGGTTTAACTTTTGTTTTATTGGGTATGCAGGATACATTATTCTCAATAAACAGTTAACATCGATATGAAGAAATATAGGTTTACCACCTGTGTCAGCTGGGTGAGTATTAGGGCATGTGCCTGCTTATTAGCGCCATTTAAGACATACACCTTTTTTTTTTTTTTTTTTTTTTAAAGCGAGCTTATAAATAGTTCGTGAATTTCTAACACGTGCACTCTAACAACTGGAATAGCTACTATACATGCATTATATATGCACTATATATATGCACTATATTTGCACTATATGTATATATATATATATATATGCACTATATATGCACTATATTTGCACTATATATATATATATATATATATATATATATATATATATATATATATATATGCACTATATATGCACACCTAATTTCAGAATTTGATATGCTAACAACAAAGAAACTACAAACACTACACTCTGAAATAAAGGTACTTTACCTTGTCACTGTTCATTTATCCATTTATTTTTACCTAAAAAAAGTGCATGTGGTGTGCATTATATGGCCAAAAGCATGTGTACACCTCTACATGGGTCTTCCCCAAACTGTTGCCACAAAGTTGAAAGACACAATTGTCCAATGCCAATAGAAGGCAACAAATTACCAGTAGAAACTCACAGGGACCATTACAGTTTCCATTCAAACCACTGCAATTCCCATTGTAACCATTAAACCATTACAAATTCAATGAGAGTTTCTATTGTTTGTGTGTGTGTGTGGGGGGGGGGGGGGAGGGGTTGAACTGCCTCAAACTGCTTCTTATCGGTACACAGAAATGTGTCATGCTCTGCTTTTCATATATCTAGTAGTGGTACAGCACAAGTGCTTCAGAGCGCTCTCATTATTCTATCCTGCTTTATTCTATCCTGTATTAACCATCTTTCTGTAATAAACCTTTTTACCTTCAGAGGACGAGTCTGTGAGTGTCGTCTAATTTCCACGACAATTTGGCGTCCCTGGGTGGGCTGCGCTAATCTTTCAGCTTTTCTGGACAACA
Organism: Ictalurus punctatus; assembly: GCF_001660625.3. Classification (NCBI taxonomy): domain Eukaryota; kingdom Metazoa; phylum Chordata; class Actinopteri; order Siluriformes; family Ictaluridae; genus Ictalurus; species Ictalurus punctatus. The sequence goes on from NC_030418.2 coordinate 21,381,840, forward strand.
AGCAAACTGGAAGACGTTCGAGGAAAAGTTTCACCTTGAAGTCCGTGTTGTTTTCCCTTTGTTGTGCATAGCAAAAGACGGATGTAGCCTTACCACTGACTGGTTAGAATCATCAAGAATTTAGAATTAGAATTAGAATTAGAATTTTATGAAGACAGTGTATTGCTGTCTGTGTGGAATGGAGTCAATGATATAGAATTAGAATTTTATGAAGACAGTGTATTGCTGTCTGTGTGGAATGGAGTCAATGATATAGAATTAGAATTTTATGAAGACAGTGTATTGCTGTCTGTATGGAAGGGAGTCAATGATATAAAAAATGCGTGTATTACATTGAGAGAAGTATTACATGGAGCGATTTCTTATAAGAGTGCACGGTGGCTTAGTGGTTAGCACGTTCGCCTCACGCCTCCATTGGGGGTTCGATTCCCACCGTGGCCCTGTGTGTGCGGAGCTTCCACGCTCTCCCCATGCTGCCAGGGTTTCTTCCCCCAGCCCATGGGCATGGTTAGATGTCCGTAGTGTATGAATGGGTGTGTGAATGTGATTGTGCCCTGTGATGGATTGGCACCCTGTCTTTGACGATGCAACTAAAGGCCTAACGCAATGAAAATATGTATCCCAAATGATTTTTATAATCTAAACAGTTTCCCTTCACACATAGATAGTAAACAACTTCAGATTTTCAGAAATATATTATGCGTTGAGGGAGTTGGTTGTATTAATGGCACGAAAGCCTAAAAAATTTGGAAATTCAAAAACTGCCATCATATCTGAAGTCACATGTACAACATATAACAGTCAATACTATTTTGTTCAGCACAAACATTAGGTTTTGGTACAGTTTATCCTCTAATCTAGGATGTAAATGGTGATGCCAAGGCAGCCATATTTTTTTATGAAAAATATTAAGAATATATGTTTAAAATAACACACTCATAGCATATGTCAGAACAATTATGCAAGAAGAGTCAATGCTAATACAATGTTAATTTAATATTCTTGATATTAGACTTGGAACCAATTCATTATTTGTTTTATATTAAACTGTACACCATTAGCTAAATGAAAATAACCAAACAGTACAAGACTGATTTATGCATTTTAATTACTTGGATTGAACATGACTTTTTATGATGAGGGGAAATTAAGTGAATGCAAGACTTTTCATAGGTGAATGTGGAATAGACATGGTTTACACAATACTTCAGCCATGTAGCAAACTGCATGGGGATGAATGTTCTTTTAACTTAAGAGTCATTCTTATAAACAATAGATTACAGTCAGCTAAAAAATATAATGTGAAATGTAAAAAAAAAAATTTTAATAAAAAAACAAGCAACCAAATATAACGCCTCCCTTTTACGGCATCATATTATCCATATTATGTTTATAATTAAAAATTTAAAAAATAATAATAAAAAAGTAAAACAGTGTAAAATCTCAGAGATTGTGGGTCAAGTGTTTTATAGGCATACAATAAAACTAAGGCACAAGAAAAATTAAGGGAATGTTATGTAGGTGTTTCACTTGCTTTATAAAAAATTTCACCAAAGCGTAAATGTGATTTAATTTGACTCCATGACTTTCAGACATTTCCTTATTAACATAAAATAAACAAATTTTACATTCCATCATATTTGCTCAGTCTTCAAAATTATTATAACCAACGGTAATTCTAAACAGAACATACAAGTATAAAAATCTAAAACAGCATGTAGAGTGCAATGAACCAGTTATCAGTCACTGCTGATATAAGACCTGTGCAACCAGAGTGGAATTTCTTTCTCCAAACACTGAACATTAACAACCTTTACATTTACAGGTGTGGCAACATTGTTAACAAGTAAATCTTATTAAGCAGAGAGACAAAACAGAATTTTATCCCCCCAAAACCCTAGCTTATTTAGACTATGGCTAATGCGGCTCCCCCCCCCCAATGTGTGCAAAGAAACAGTGAGTGGTCATATGGTGAGACCACTACTTAAAAATAAGGAGTTCCTAATCCCCCCCCCACATAGACTAAAGTCCCAATCAACTGGTTACTATTGCTTCAAAAGACCAGCCGTGTGAATCTATAGGTCAAAATTAACCTACAAAATATCAACACAAAGCAAAAGTAAAGGTTACCAGAAGCAAATGAGAAGATGCTTTCCCCTTCAGTAAAATAACTTTTCTGACAGGCGGATTTTATTTGTGCGTCATTCTTTCAACTGAAAAATCAGGACAGTGTAGTTTTCCCAAGTGTCTCCCATATCCCCAAAGGGTCTTAAATTGTAAATGCCGCAGATGAACCATAGATGTTGGCACCTCTGCATTTAAAGAAAAACTGTATTTAAGCTACAGTTTAAATCTAGCTCAGTTTACTTCGTGTTCCTAGACTCAGTGGCTTGCTCAGTTGGGATAAATTCACTCCTTTAATATCTGTATACCATGTTGATATTTCTGTAAAGCTGCTTTGAGACAATGTCTATTGTAAAAAGCGCTATACAAATAAAATTGAATTGAATAGATGAAACAGTGAAAAGCATTTTACTGTATACTCTAAAAAAAAAAAAAAATGCAGAAAAATGTTTAAGGGTTCTTCAGCTGTTCCTCGGGTGGAGTTTCTCCCTAATTCGCACACGGCAACATGATTCCTTGCATAATTAGCATTTATTGCAGTTCCCACTTATGACCACTAGGTGGAATAACTCTATGGAAGTTAAGTTTGGCAATGAGGAAGCTGCCCCATGATTGTGCAGCATCTAGAAAGGCGAGCAAATCAATGGAACATGACTTCTGTCAAATGGAAATATATATTTTTTTAATCATTGGTCACTAAAAAGAGGTTATTAGTAATGGAGTTGTGAACAACGACTTAATGATGAGTAACATTTGTTGAACAGCTGACATATATCAGCTCTTCCCCACAAGCCATTTCTGGTTTTAAGACAAACCAAGGTTTGCTGAGACGTTAAAATAAACTGAAAGCAAACCTTAGGCACTGAATTAAAATTTCTGCTATTTCACATTGGCTGAAGACTGAAGTGTTTCATGAAAATAGTGGCTGCCTAAATTATTCAGAAATGCTTAAAAAACAACAACATGGAAGTGGAAACAATATGAGAGAGCAAAAAACATCACAGGATCCCTTTAGAAGATCCTAAAACGTACAAGTGTTAATAGAGAACATTCAGCCATTTGTTTACCAAAACCAGAACGATTTAATCTGTGCTCGAATCTTCAAACAGAATAATCAGAATCCTCCGCTGAATTCTTAAAGCCATATTGTCCCTTATAAGACTTTTTATTCGATGTTTACTCGCTGGACTGCCCAGGGCTGTACAGTACCTTTTCCAAAAATTGTGTAGAAGATAGCACCAAACAGATTTATCCCAGCTGAGATAAAGAAGACGGTGCGCCAGTCCATAATAGTGTTCTGAAACCAGAAGAACAGATTAATACATTAGCCAGTGTAAGCATACAGTGCATCCGAAGAGTCCAGGACTATTGGAAATACGTCAAGCATTATATTTTATATATAATAATAATAATAATATATATATATATATATATATATATATATATATATATATATATATATATATATATTTATTATAATATAATAATATATATATATATATATATATATATATATATATATTTATTATTATATTATAATAAATATATATATATATATATATATATATAATAATAATATATATATATATATATATATATTTATTATAATATAATAATATATATATATATTTATTATTATATTATAATAAATATATATATATATATATTATAATATATATATATATATATATATATATATATATTTATATTATATTATAATAAATATATATATATATATATATATATATATATTATTATATTATAATAAATATATATATATATATATATATATATATATATATACACACACACACACATTATATATTATGGATGTCCAGAGGGACCGGAGGACTGGTTTGTGAACCACTCACGTGTGCAATATTTGCTTGTTTTGCTGCTTATAAATTTGCTGCTATAATTGTAGATGGAGATGGATCTCTAATAGGATGTATTTTAACATTTGTGATAATTGGCAAACAGATTTGACACATCTTCTGGCATTGCATTAAACTCTGATCACCTCCACATAAAACACTAAATCAGGGGTAAACAACTGGCAGATCACGGTTCATAAATGGATCCAGAAAACTATTTCGGTAGCCTGAATCAACAGTTGAAACAAACCCATAAAACTAATGTTGGGTTATCTTTTTAAAAGACTATAAAGATCTGGAATATATAACAATAAACAAACTTACAGATTTGGTCAATGATCTCGCTATCACAGGACCCACCATGCCAGGTATAGTTGCAAATGTGTTTGTGATTCCTAGCAATATTCCAGCATACCTGAGGACAGAATGTATTATGAGTGGTGCAAATGTATTATATACACATTACTGCACAACAGTTCTATGATTTTAATAAAATAAACTCCAATTTGTTGCATTGAGTATGCCAGTATGCGTGGTCCTTTGCTTTTCTCTGTGCTTCTGTAAGCTGTGATCAAATCTTGAGGCAGCCAGACACCATTACTATAAACAGGTCACTTCATTTAATATCATTTAATGACATTTTTTCAAATAAATACTAAAAAAAAAAGTCTATGGTTTATGATTTATATTATGTACACTTACTGTACAAGTATTAGTGAATAAAATAATGGCTGAATACTGGCATGATAACTAATTCGAAACTTTTGAATGGTAGTGTATTTTCAGTAAGTAATGCTGCATTAAAAAAAAAAAAAAAAAAAAAAAACATTAAAAAGAGAAACTTAGACACAAAATGGTCTTACGATGGTGCAATGTCAAGGTGATTGATGTTAAAGCCAGATGCTGAAAAGCCTCCCAGAGTTGAGGAGACAGTGAGGAAAATAACAGCCAGAATGTAGTTGCAGTCAGTGTATCCTGCTGCCACTAGGAACACAGCTGGTCCCATCATACCTACACACACACACACACACACACACACACACACACACACACACACACACACACACACACATCTGTTTAACTAAAAGATCTGACACAAGAACAACCAGAGGACTCACATAATGGCTTTAAACTCTAGTCAGCACTCCTGCAGTGCAAGTTAAATTAGATATTCCACGACACAGCAGTTTCTGAATTTGCTTCTTCTTCCGGTGCAGATGCTGAACACAGCAGCACCCCCCCCTCACAGACAAACATTTTTCCATGGTGGTGATCCTCACCTACTATAGTGAAGGCCTTGCGCACACTCACAGTGCGGAAAAGGCAGGTCTCCCTCAGGTAGTCTGCTAACTGGCCTCCTCCCATAGACAGCAGCCAGCAGCCCAAGTAGGGCAAAGCAGAGAGCATCCCATTCTAACATCACACACAGCAAAAGCACAGCACTTGTCTTAATGAGAAGTATCCACCGTTCATGTTGAACAATATACACTACAGATCATACTTGTGCACAACTTTTTGAGAACACCTCAAACATAAATACAGATATGCAGTCTTCCACAATGAAATGAACAACATTATTCACTATGGATGAGATCTAGTCATTGCCTTATACATGAAGACACACTAACCTCCTTAATGCTGAAGCCCAGAATGTCATTCATGTAGGTGGGTAAGAGAGTCAGCAGTGTATAAAATGTCCAGTTGTAGGAGAAGTGTGCAACAACTATGGCCCATAGAGGAACAGATGTGAGAATGGAGGGCCAGGGGATGTAGGCTGAAGTGGGAGACAGCTATACCAGAAGGACAAATACATAATGTGTATTTACTGTAAATCAACTGCTCCATTCATTTTAAAGCCATTGATTCATTCATGAGTTATGATGGAACAGCAAATAAAGTACTTAAATAATATAACCATTACCTCTTTTTTTAACGAAGCTTTTATGTAGGTCTTCTCAATCTCAGATATCCTTCTGTGCGTGTCAGGAGTGTTACTGACCAGAACAGCCCACAGGAAAAACCAGAGTAGCCCAATAGCTCCTGCAACAACCAAAAACAATTGTGCAAATAATAAGTTATAGTAATCAAGCAAAAATCTCTCTCCCCCCCATACATATTCTTGCAGCAGATACCTCACCAAATATATAGAAGACGTATGTCCAATCCAAGTAAAAACATATCTGACCAGACAGGGGAAGGGCTACTACAGTGCCAAGCTGGGCACCTAAAAAAAAAAATATAAACAAAAAGATTTTTTTTTTACACTTCTATTCAATAAAACATTACTACATGCACATATAAACATGTTCAGTCCTACCTGCATAAGAGATAGTAAGTAGCCGACTCCTCTCCAAGGGTGGAGCCCAGGATGCCCACATAGCATGCATAGCAGGAAATGTCACTCCCTGACAGCCCATAAAATGTACAGCATTAGAATCAATATTTACACAGTAAACCACAAGCTAAGCCACACATACAGATGTTTAAACAAGGATGCTTACTTCGCCTATGCCCTCCAGCACCCTGACGGCAATAAGATAACCAGCTCCCAGGTCAGCAGCCACAGGCGTTAGCAGAGTGAAAATCACAGTTCCCAAGATGCCGAAGCCCAGCAGCCACTTGGCACCATATTTGCGTGCCATGTAGCCACCCGGTATCTGAGTGATGATGTAGCCGTAAAAAAAGGAGCCCAGGATCCAGCCCTGAGTCTCTGAGTCCCAGTCATACACACTGGCCTGGAGAAGGTAAATATCATCTATGTGCATAAAGTGTTATATTTATGCATTTTCTGAGTGTTTATGAAACATGTCAATTATTTGAACCCTGAAAAGGGTCCAAATAAGATCTAATAATCTTAGATCTAAAAAAAAAAAAAAAAAAAAAAAATCTAATTTTTTATTTTTTATTTTAATAAACTGCTGTAGTGTCTTTCTCTACCTCTGCAACTCACCTAGAAACTCCCATTATCCATGAATGATTATGAACATAAGTCTGAAATACGGATTAAACGAAATACGGATAACACCACAAGGTTTATTTTTCTAACCGCAAATGCTGCAAGAGGTTTCAACAACGTGACTCATTTGTAGGAGTCACCCAGGTAACATTAGCTTAGCTCATAACATCATGTTCAAGAAAGGAAAAAACCATTTAGCGCACAACCCAAACCAATGACAATGTTTGAAATCAGGGTGGTGTTCTAAATTTCAGAAGGAATATGTAATCCAGAGCAAAATCAACTACTTGCTTTCATACTCACCTGGATTCTCAATGTACTCCTATGTATTACGTACATGTGAAAATAAGTAGTGGCAAATGCTGTTACTTTAACTATTGGTTATCTAGCATTTTACCTTTGGTGAACAAATAAATATGGTGAATTAGTGTTGAGCTAGCATTAGTTCATTTCAAAGCTCTGTCTAACCTCACTTAAGTTGCACTCACTTGCACTGTATATTAAGTGTAACCATGGGTCAATCGAAGTGATGCTAGAAATGCATCACTCATGGGACATAATTAAGTCTGTGTCTTTGAATGGTTCACAAAAACATAGGAATCTTTTCACCAGTGAACTTAAGAATTCACACTAGGGACAGATTATTTGTTCTGGTTGTTGCTCACACATCCTATAGTGTAAAAGCCACACAATTTCACAATAGAACCCCTTTTGTTAATGATTAAATAGATGTAGGACAGAGCAATTGGATCTAAATTGAATCTAATTGAATAAACAAACACTTTGAGTGCAAAAGTAGTGATTATATATATACACACACACACACATTTTTTAAAAAATTATTATTCAAAGGCTCTTTTTATGAATTTGGTCACCTCTTCTAAAAGCACTCAAGCCATGTAGTGCTAATGAGCTTCACAGAAAATTGACAGTTCAGGTGTTTTGGTAAACTGAACTGTTCTTACTGTGTGGTTGTGTCTGGGCCGTGCCGGACTGGCATGCCTCGGGCACACAGAGCCACTGACATTGGTACTGCTGCTACTGTTTCTCAGCATATCCACCATGGCCACACTGAGATTCACTCGCAGCGCGTACGCCACAAAGAAGCCATAGCAGGACAGCAAGGCCAGGCCATAGCGTGAAGAGCACAGCACAGGAGCTGTGAGAACAAGAAGATATTTTAAAGCATGTACACAATGACATACAAACATACACAGATGCCTTTAAGAAACAATAATTACTACCGGTAAACAATGTGCATAAGTCTGTACTTCTTGTTGGGAGATACATATATAAAACCCACATGTCTACAGACAAGGCCACAGACAAGCATTGAGCAGCTAATTTCCAAGCAATTATTGCAAAAATATTTCCATTGCAGCTTAGATGTTGGTACACAAATTTAAGTCAGCAATGAGGTGTTTTCTCATGACTGCTGCTTCCCAGAGAGGTAAAGGGAAGCCCTAACTTGCAAGAAGTGAGGTCTGGAACAAATATTATAGTAAACACATTTGTATTAAATCAGAAATGAGGTACAATTTGCATTTGTAGGTCAACATTATTCATAAATAAATGTTTAGTATGAGATTTGTGTAAGCTATTCTACTTTCATCACTGGATATTACACTGCCCATTACTGCCTGACAAACAGTATTTATTCATAAAATCCCAATTTTAACTTCAGTGTTTGCACAGTGATTTTCTAATGTGAATTTCAAGTACTTCTCCAGTGTAATGTAGAAAAATCTTTCTAGCAGCACTATCTGCCAAATTTTTAAGCTCAACAGACATTACACAGTTCGAAATAAATGGGAACGTATAAAGAAAAGGTTCTAGCTACATTTCTAAAGGGAATGAGTTGAATACTGTTAGGTCCCTATGAACTCAACAGTATGATCTTTCAGTTTCCTTATGAAAAGTGTGTTCGGCTCTTACTACAATCACCACAGCCTAGAACAATATTTACCCAACTTAAGTTGTTTATTCAAAATTAATCAGTGTTTAAATATTGAAAATGGAACATTAGAAACTTGGCATTTTTAAGATTTTCAGGCGTTTCCATGTACCCTGTGTCCTCTAGACAGGGACAGTCGTTTTATTTTATTTATTTAGTCAAAAAACAGCCATGAATATACATATACTCACCAGGATACAAGCATTAACAACATATTACACAGACAGAATTTACACGCTAAAATGACTCATGTCTGCTTCTTTTCTGAACTAGTGATGTGTCGTTCATGAACAATTCCTTCATTTTTGAATGAATCTTTAATATGACTCAGGAACAACGAGCTGTCTCAGAGAATGATTCGTTCATTTTTGACCGTGCAGCAAAATCTCCATTGGGTCTGTACAGGAAACGGAAATTATTAGGTTCACCTCTACAATCTTCGGGTTCGAGTCGTTCGTTCTTCCGGTGACCACCGCAAAGACAATGCACCATACAGTACTGGAAACGGGAAGAACGAACGACTCGAACCCGAAGACTCGGAGCTGAATTAATCATTTATATTAACGGAGTACAGACAAATGTGACGTGACAAAAAAGAAGGAATGACCGGGATCGGGAGGTGACGTGAACTAACAGACTGCATAGCCTGAAGACATAATGCCAAACTATTAATTAATTATTTCTGTTTCTCATAATTTGGCCTTGGCTGCATTGGCCTATAGTTTATTCAGTACTAGATGTGTTAGGGACTTTTAACATGTAGCATTTTAATTATATTCCGCTGAAATGAACGAAACGACTCGGAAAAAAGATTCGTTCATTTTGCTATACGAGATTCAAAGATCCGAGTCAGTAAAATGATCCGAACTCCACATCACTAGTACTGTCCATATTACACCTGAGTCATCACCACACCTCTCATGTTTCCCCTACTAAAGCAAGTGTAACAGCAAGTGTGCAGTTGTTCTTAGCCGAGTTAAAACTAATTAATAATTAGTTTGATACACAGTGTAGTCACGGGTTACAGCATGACTGCACTATAAAACCCAACACCACAGATTCCTGCCCCGTGATGTACAGAGTAGTGGTGGATGAAGCCGCTGTTTATAACCATCACAAGCAAGTAAGCGAACTAATAATCACGTGACATTAAATGGCGTCATTACAAGACCAGCTGACTTCTCACGGCTCGGTAATAAAAACAAACTAATTTCGTTTATACCGAGATCCTACAGACTGACCAGGTGCAGATGTTTTACAAATTAAACACGAATTTAAATATTACAGCCAGCACCTAATGATTTAGTCAATGTCAGCGTGTAGGCTAAGGAACATGAAGGAAATGGCTAGCTAGTTTAGACATCCAAGTAAATGCTGCACAAGCGAGCATGCGACTAATACAGCTAGTTAACTAGTATTCTCTAGTCCAATTAAAACTTAACAGCACATCTCTAAAAGCGTCACGTATTCAAAACATTCTCATATAAGCCTGAGATGTAAATACACCGGGTGCTTTAGCACGCTAACGCAGCATTACCGGGTATCTATTGTTTTGATTTCTGCCACTAACTCACTGCTGAAATACGCATGCAGATCTAACAGTTCTTCACCTCTTTTTATGTCATCGTCTCTCTTCCGATGAAGCAAAGGCTGTTCATAATCATCAGTTTCTGTGTCTGATCCTACGCGGTCCATCGCTCACAGTCTATCTGAAACGTTTACTACCCAGACATCGATGCATCCGAATTACGTGTTGACGTGGTAGTGACACCATGTGGGCGTGGCTTCACTCACAAATAGCTATCATTGGTTCGTACAGTGCCATGTACCCCCCCTTTACGATACGTCACATACGGATCTGACACTAAACACGGGTGATGATGACTGAAGTGAAATATGATACTTTCGTCTTTCTGCGTATATAAACAGAATACACTGTATGGGCAAAAGTATGTGGACACCTGACCATTACAACTATGCGAGCTTATTGGACATCCCATTCCAAAACCATGGGCATTAATATGGAATTGCCCCCTTCCATTGTGGCAATAACAGCCTCCACTCTTCTGGGAAGACTTTCTACAAGATTTTGGAGTTTGTCTGGGAATTTGTGCTCATTCTGTTAAAAGAGCATTTGTGAGGTCAGGCACTGATGTTGGACGAGAAGGTCTGACTTGCAATTAACGCTCCAATTCATCCCAAAGGTGTTCAATGGGGTTGAGGTTAGGACTTTGTACAACCCAAGTTCCTCCACACCAGACTCATCAAACCATATCTTTATGGACCTCACTTTGTGCACAGGTCAAGCTGGAACATGAAGGAACATTCCCCAAATGTTCTTTATAATTATTTTTTTATTACGTTATAAAAAAATTATTATTTTTTTTTTTTAAGTTTAATGCCGTAGCATTAAAATTAACCTTCACTGGAACTAAGGGACCGAGCTCAAACCCTGAAAAACAGCCCCAGCCCCATTATCCCTCATCCAAAACATTTACTGATGGCACTATGCATTCCAGTAGGTAGCGTTCTCCTGGCATATGCAAAACCAAGATTCGTCCATCGGGCTGCCACATAGTGAAGCATGATTCATCACTCCAGAGGTCATGTTTCTACTGCTCCATACTCCAGTATCACACCACTCCAGCTGAGACCTGCTATTGCAGGTGAAATAGCAGTATTGGCTTTAGATCCTTTCATATGCATACTTGATTAAATCTATAAAAATTGACCATGCCAATTGCTGTTTTGAGAAGGTACTCGGAGAAGGCAAAGGTAAATGTCACATGGTTTCTTGCATAACTGTACAGGGTAGCAGTTTGTGTGCCTACAAACATGTTGAGGGGGGAAAAAACTCAAATATGTCAAGTCTTTCTGCATCTCATCAATTTGTTTGGTTTGCAAAAGATAAAAAGAAAAAGAAAAATGCACCTAAAGCCCACTGGATGGCGTTAAAGGAACTCTTCAAGAAAATCTGCACAGCAGACAATCCCTTCTCAAGAATTTACTGATAAGACATTTGGCTTGAAGTGTTTGAGGCATTTGGCAGAGATAAGTATAAACATGTTTGGGTGGAATAAATGTATGATTTAATCACTATTTACCAGAATCAGATTTTTCCAGTAACTTATCTTAATAAGCATGTGAAAGCACAACATCATGGAAAAGGATTTAAAAAAAAACAAAAAAAAAAAACAAACAAACAAAAAAAAAACCTCCTTTGCTGTTTCTCCTATTGTACACACACATTTGAGATTTTTCCCTATTCACAAAATAGAACCAGCAAAGTGTTATAGATTAAAAGCAGAGAAGTTTGTTATTCCTCTGGGAGTAACAAACTTAACAAGTAACAAGGGAGTTCAGAGTTGAGTAGCATCCCTTCTTCAGTATATTTACTTTATAAATATACTTTACTTTACAAATGACTAACATTTATTTACAGTATCTCACAAAAGTGAGTACACCCCTCACATTTTTGTACATATTTGATAATATCTTTTAATGTGACAACACTGTAGAAATGACACTTTGCTACAATGTAAAGTAGTGAGTGTACAGCTTGTGTAACAGTGTAAATTTGCTGTCCCCTAAAAATAACTCAACACACAACCATTAATGTCTAAACTGATGGCAACATAAGTGAGTACACCCCTAAGTCAAAATGTCCAAATTAGGCCCAATTAGCCATTTTCCCTCCCCGGTGTCATGTGACTTGTTAGTGTTACAAGGTCTCAGGTGTGAATGGGGAGCAGGTGTGTTAAATTCGGTGTCATCACTCTCACACTCCCTCATACTGGTCACTGGAAGTTCAACATGGCACCTCATGGCAAAGAACTCTCTGAGGATCTGATAACAAGTATTGTTGCTCTACATAAAGATGGCCTAGGCTATAAGAAGACTGCCAAGACCCTGACACTGAGCTGCAGCACGGTGGCCAAGACCATACAGCGGTTTAACAGGACAAGTTCCACTCAGAACAGGCCTCGCTATGGTCGACCAAAGAAGTTGAGTGCACATGCTCAGCGTCATATCCAGAGGTTGTCTTTGGGAAATAGACGTATGAGTGCTGCCAGCATTGCTGCAGAGGTTGAAGGGGTGGGGGGTCAGCCGGACAGTGCTCAGACCATACGCCACACACTGCATCAAATTGGTCTGCATGGCTGTTGTCCCTGAAGGAAGACTCTTCTAAAGATGATGCACAAGAAAGACCGCAAACAGTTTGCTGAATACAAGCAGACTAAGGACCTGGATTACTGGAACCATGTCCTGTGGTCTGATGAGACCAAGATAAACTTATTTGGTTCAGATGGCAGTATTCTAGCATGATAACGACCCCAAACACACCTCCAAGACGACCACTGCCTTGCTAAAGAAGTTGAGGGTGAAGGTGATGGACTGGCCAAGCATGTCTACAGACCTAAATCCTATTGAGCATCTGTGGGGCATCCTCAAATGGAAGGTGTTGGAGATCAAGGTCTCTAACATCCACCAACTCTGTGATGTCGTCATGGAGGAGTGGAAGAGGGCTCCAGTGGCAACCTGTGATCCTCTGGTGAACTCCATACCCAAGAGGTTTAAGGCAGTGCTGGAAAATAATGGTGGCCACACCAAATATTGACAGTTTGGGCCCAACTTGGACATTTTGACTTAGGGGTGTACTCACTTATGTTGCCAGCGGTTTAGACATTAATGGCTGTGTGTTGATTTATTTTGAGGGGACAGCAAATTTACACTGTTATACAAGCTGTACACTCACTACTTTACATTGTAGCAAAGTGTCATTTCTTCAGTGTTGTCACATGAAAAGATATAATCAAATATTTACCAAAATGTGACGGGTATACTCACTTTTGTGAGATACTGTAAGTTAAGTGGGTCCTTAAACATTTGGGGGACTGTAAGACCAATTATGGCAAACAAACATTGGGAAGTAAAAAAATAAATAAATAAATAAATAAATAAATAATATTTTTATATATATAATATTTTTTTATATATATATATATATATATATATATATAGTTTATATATTTTTATATATGTAATTATATATAAATACACACACTATCTATCTATATATCTATATCTATATCTATATCTATCTCTCTCTCTCTCTCTCTCTATATATATATATATATATATATATATATATATATTTGGCTACGCTAAATTGCCCCAGGTGTGTAAAAAATCCAAATGTGTTTTTTGTTGATGGACTAGCATCCGATCCATAGTTACTGGAGATGAATTGATGAATGAAGGAAAAAAATTAATAATATAGACAGATGTGTATATATTCTTATTTTATTGTGTGCAAAATAGTATTGTTCATGAATAAATGCCACATACAAAACTTACACTTATGGGAGTGCTAGTAGTGAAACATTTTAAGACATATGAAGGTTTAAGGTTTTCTTTTTTTTTCCCCTCCAAAGAAAAAATCTGTGATAAATCCCTGCACAGATTGCATAAATATATACGTATCAACCTTAAAATATCTAGTTAAAAAAAACATTTACATTATACATTTAGACTTAAAAAAGACAATTTAACATCACGTCTTATGTTTGTCCTGATGCCCATGACGTGTTTCTGCCAATGCTACAGGGGTTAGCGTATTGCATTGATCTGGTCTCATCTTACCAGACAGCCTACTTATCACAGTCTTTAACATTTCTACCATGGATGTCCAGACATAAAAAAATTTTTAAAAAAAATGCACAGCACTTTAACAGGAAATCACACACTTGGTAAATCTTAATCTTTGTAGTTAGGCATAAACGTATGATAAACAAAAACAAACCAAACAAAAAAACCCCCACAATTTACTCAATTGTTCCCTGATCAGAATTTACAGTAAAATGTGTATAAAATCCACTGCTTGAGATGTTCTTCCACTGAATGTAATCACATTCTTGTATTACCTTCCAGATAATCCTTTCTAATTTCTTTACATTCTACTCCTGCTCACTCTCAAACAACCTTCCTGTTACACTGCACACTTTCAGAAACTTGCCAGCAAGGACCATAAACCACTGAGATGCAGCTCAGAATTATTCACACACAAGCCTTTAGCTTGTCAGTAGTACAGTATTCTCTACAACTTGGATTCAAGATTTCATTTATATTCATATTCATTCCAAAAGTGTTTTATAAATTAACAGGGATGGGAGCACAAACATGTTTGTGGATTACGGATTAACTACCAGCGCTGACTCATGATTTCATTCATACAAAAACACATATTATAAAACATCACTGGCAACACTGCCTGCTTCTTAGTTGATATTCTTAACCGACAATTGCATGCATTATTATACTATTTTATTTTTTCATATATAAAAGAAAGCAGTTTACCAGCAACTGCATAAAAAACGTTTTTTATAAAATGTTAACAATTAGGTTTTCAGTATATAAAAATGCAAAGTGTAAAGTCTGATATAGATATCTATTCCTTCATGTCCTTGGTAGTAGAGTTGCTCATATTACATGACATGTCGGACTGTGGGCTAAGCAGCTTCCTGAAGCCAGCCACCATATGAGCATTAGCAGGCTATTTAAAACATATCAAGTACATTTTGCCCTTTAAAAAAGAGCAGTCATGTAGAGCACTGCATTATTTATACTGAAGCTGTATAGAAAATCCTCAGCAAAGAGAACCTTTAAACAGCTATTAAATAGGCCTTGCTCCATTATGAACATGCACATTCATAGTGAACGTTTGTATTGTATACAACATAAAAGTAGCTTCCTCAAATGTGATACTCACGTTCCAGTTCCTAAAAGATTAAAAAAAGACAAAGAAGAGCTGAAAATGCAGCATCTGTCAGACACGTCCTTCCTTCCTTCTTTCCTCAGGGCACAGCATCATTTTCCGTTTCCTTCAGATGCAAACATTTCCAAAACAGCACTATTGGCTTTGTGGTGCTGTGAAAAAACTTATAGATGAGAGAGGAAATGCAGGCTTCAGAAGCTTCGGGTTCAGACAGGCACTGAGTTTCCATTGAATTCGTCTGCTGGAGCAGTAAGGCTGCGGTTCTGGATTCGGCGGTAGATGAAGTAAAACGCCTGAATCTGCGGGCGACTGTGCAGCTCTGCTTTGATCTTCTGTGGGTGTGTGTCTGGGGCCAGCTGTTGCGTGCTCTCCTCCGTCAGCAGGAACAGGGCATGGTTGTCAGGGTCATGCACCTTGAACTTTTCAGCACATAACTGACACACCTCCTCTGTGGTGGCGTATGGTCGCACCTGCAGAGTTTTAGCTGTACAACCGCTGTCTGGTTCCTGGAGTGCCACTCTTAGGTAATTCTACACACAAAGAGAAAGCGACATTAGTTTTCCAAATAGCAACACAAAACAAGTGATTAGTAATCTATAAACCAAATCATAATAAATAAAAAAACCTTTTTAAACAAGAACATTATAATATTTTATAGGTGGGCGAAATGTCAAAAATATATCACCATACTTGAAGACAACTTTATGATAGACGATACATATCACGATGTCAAGCTAAGTTTTTTTTCCGGGCAAAAAAATTTAACGTATAGACATAAGGGGGTGGGCGATGAAAATAAATAAATAAATGAATAAATATCACAATACGTAATGACATCTGTATGATATAAGATGCAATATGCATCATGATGTGTAGATTCGCTTTCAAACTACTGGCATAGCGGTACTGTTAAATTAAAAACTGAGTTAATTATATAATTTAATGTCTACACAAAGAAATAATTTAATACAGAGACAATGAGGAAAAGTTAAAAGAAATCTGTAAAAAAAATGTTTTAAAAAGGTCACACTTTTAAAGAAAAGATTCAAAACAGTATCAAACTTGACCATTTAATAATCTGCTTTCAGAGTTTTCAACAAAAACATCTTTAAAAATATATTGTGATATGTCATCGCAGAAAAATGTATTGTGGCGTAATTGATCACAAAGTCAATATTACATCATCATATTGCCCAGTCCTACTCCAAGTCATTTACGTCTCACAGAACAGATAGATATCTATTTTAACTATTTCAATCCTCACCAGATCAGTGAGATGTACAATGTAACTGAAATAAAAACACAATCCACTTCATCTTATATGCTGTTCAGTTACTAAACCTGCTCTCTTCTGTTACTGTTTCACTGAACTGGGATGTAATTGTAGCTACCTAACTTTAGCTGTCCCCACCCCCCTGCCTTGAATGCAAGGTCACTTAAGTTTGCAGATGTGTTTTGCTTTGGTGTCATTTCTGTAGAGTATTCTACGGTAAATCATTGAGCAAGATTAGTGATGTGATATTTTTGACGTACTGACCGTTTTGTTGAACATCTCACAATACTTTTTCTGTATCCAAAAGCACTTTTTGCAGTCAGTTAGTGCTCTTCATAATAACAAATCTCTCCCAAACACAAATGATAAAATTCGACCCTGACCTACAATTAGGACATGAGTCATGTGGAGTATGTGGTGAGTGTGTCACCTGAAAGTCGTCCACGGATGGTGTGCTGCGCTGAGCTGTGCGTCTGCGGTGCCACTGGTGGAGTGTGTTATGGGTTTCTGAGCTCAGCACCCGTGCAGCCTGCTCTTCCTGGAAGTTTTTAATGAGAGACATGGCTCCATATGCACTTGTCAAGTAGTATCCACCTACAAAGAAGGAAAAGGATTTTTTTAAAAAGTTAAAATTAGAATGTTCAGCTTAGCTACAATGACTAAATAGTGCTTTTTGGCTGTGGCGTCTTGCTTATGAATCAATAGTGAGTGATGTATTGAGTGTGTGAGGTACCTTCTCCATGTAGCAGAGAGGGATCCAGTAGCTCCATCATGTACTGAATCTCTGTGTCCAGTTCAGGCATGTCACATTGAGCCAACACATATGTCAGCATAGGTAAGAAGTCATCCGCCCCGTACATTCTCCCTAAAATCCCACACCATATTAAAATCATATTAAAACTTCATCGATATAAAAAACATGGTTGTATTCCTATTACACTATTTCTTACCTGAATTGTCTTCCATGATAGTATAAATGAGCTTGCAGACACGGAGCAGTAGTGACACTTTTTTCTCAGGTGAGTACATCTTGCTCATATTGTGGAACTTTTGGCGAATCTTCTCTATGGCCACAGGGTCTGGTGGCATGGCTCCGTCTACACCCATCTCTTGCGGCTGTTTGGTTTTGGCCAATGCCAGGTTCTCCTTCAGCTGCTGCCAGACTCCACTGCTCACCTGGAAGTTGTGTAGAGCCGCCTCTACCACAGGCTTCAGAGGCTTCAGGATGCATTTGTGCATGGCTTTCTCCAGTACCTGATCTGAGAGAGGGATAGAAGAGTTGGTCAGAAATGGTCAGCACACGCACATGATAATTGTAAAAAAAAAAAAATAACCTGCTGCAGTTGTTAAGTAAGAGTATGATTCACAATTTCCCCCACACACGAAAAGAGTAGAATTATTCAGTGGAATCACATATTATATATGATAAATAAATATGCAAAATAATGACAAAGGGTTCCCCCCCACTATATCGATATGACACTAGGAGCTGTATTTAGAAGTGTTGAAAACAGAAATAGTTGTGGCTATAAATATATGGAGACTGAGACCTCCCACAGAGCTAATATTACATTTCCTTTTCAGTAAAAGGGGGAATACATTCACTCAATATTTCCACAGTTTATTCTCCAAAACATTTCACAGAACAATTTAGATGTGCATTAACACAACTCCAGTAGACATTATTTACCTCTCTATGATTGTGCAAAGCTGTTCAAAGCTCATGACTATATTACAGAAGGGAGTAATCATGCACTGGAAGTTAAACCACAAGGCTCTAGTACATAATGTATAACTGCCTACTCAGGTGACCAGGAATGCTGACTGTGAAGTAAAATGTCCTCCAGTTAGCTTAATATTCACTTCTGCACTAGGGAAGTAAATGTTCCTTGGTCAGTTTTCAGGCATGTGATGTTTCTTCTCTCTCTCTCTTTCTCCTTCCCCACTCTGCAGAGAACCAGATGATGTCATGTCTGTGATACCAATAACTTTCAAATATAAACTAGGATAGAACAATGCATTCCTCATTGCTCAATACATTTCATGCATGTTTGCTACAGTATGCACTGTTGGGCAATTAAAACTTTACAACTATAAATATTAAAAACAGGAGCTTTACATAAAAAGGTGCAGTAGTCATTTTTTTATTCCTTACTTCTACAAATAACTTGGAAGATATGTACAACATGAACACAACAACAACAATGGATTAAGATCTGGTAGTGGCCTTAGCAAGTAGCTGAAAAAAACACGTATGGAAAATGGGTCTGGAATGCCTGTATGAGTTTGGATGTGCCTACTGCCAGTCATTTTATAGACATTCTACAGGCGACTGCCACGTAAAACAACCCCTCCCCCTTTATAATAAGCATAATTTAACATTCATTAGAAATGCCCATGGCTGGGAAACATGCATGCATTCAACAACTGTTCCAATTGCAATTATAATCAGATACATATGCTAATTAACAGAGGACACATACAATCTTCCATAACGCCACAGCAGTCATTTTAATACATTTAAATCATTAAGACTCTGACATTTCTAAAATGTATTCATTATTCATATCATGTTAAACAACTTTAGTTGATCGTCTTGTTCCATGAGTTGGCATTAACTCCAATACAGGGAAAATATTATAATAAATGTAAACTGACATTTCCTACATGTAACCTGACATTTTATAGAGTTATTAAAGTGTTTGTGCAACTCTCTGTTGTCTGTGCCTGAGGCATGCACAGTAAATGTACTGTCTGTTAGTTATGAGGGGGAGAGAAACATACAGTTCCATATACCCAGTCTGCCTTGCCCATGCTTTTCGCCTACAAAACATGGTGGGTGTTCATGAAGCCCGAAGCTTTGTGCAGCAAGCATTGTGGCAGCCACTCCATAAGTATTCAATGTGCACCATATATCTGAGGAATCCACAGGAATTAAATCTCTCTTCACCCCACTAA
The DNA here is from genome assembly GCF_001660625.3 of Ictalurus punctatus. Classification (NCBI taxonomy): domain Eukaryota; kingdom Metazoa; phylum Chordata; class Actinopteri; order Siluriformes; family Ictaluridae; genus Ictalurus; species Ictalurus punctatus. Next base: position 21,401,754 of record NC_030418.2, read on the forward strand.
AACAGCCCTTGTGCGTCTCTGCAAAATTTCATCCAGTTGATTTTTAATGTCTACTGGAAATAATCAGTCAAGGTTACCAGACCTGTATTATCAAGGAACTGACAAACCCTGTAACACCACAAGAACAGGTTCTACAATTAGAAATAACGTGTGTCTGCTTACACAAATCCTCATACATAAACGAGGCATGCAGTCAAGTGAATTAAAAACAATTTTTCTGTCTCACAATATGCAGAAGTGTGTAATAGACATTTACTGATGCACGGACAACATTTCAGTTGTCCATACATCAATAAAAATGTCATTTAGAGCCTAATGTTGCTGAATGAGAGCAGCCTTGTTGTGCACAGATAGTAACAGATAGGACAAAGAAGAGAGAGAGCTCATGGGAAAAGAACACAGACTAGGATCAGCAATCAGTCAAGGCCAGCCTGTCTGGGAGGCTGTCTTCTACTGCGTGCAAACTTTCGCCACAACAACGACAGAACAACCCCCACCCCTCCCAACCTATCTCCACAGTCCAAAGCAGAGAAACAAGCCACAGGCTTAGAGAGAAGAGAAGTGAATCCACTGAAGCCTCCCACACAAAATTAAACAGGCCTTCGTAGTGAAATATGGCCACAAGTTGCGTCATTCTCCAACACACTGAGACGCACAAACAGAGTAAAAAAATCCCCTCATTGTTTGCATGAATCTTCAGTTCCTTGACACCTTTCATTTGTTCCAAAAGGATATTTACCCCACCGAATTCAGTTTCTTTTCTTGCTTCTACATTTTGGAAACCCCTCAAAACCTCGTCAGCATACAGGAAACAGGGCTTCCTGAGGCATCTCAAGAGCAAGATACATCTTTTCCTGCTATCAACAAGAAGTGAGTTAAATAAACAGATACGAGCACCATCTCTCTCCCAACTTAAAATAGCCCTTGGACAGGAGACTGTTTAATCTGAGCAGTTAACCCCCTGATATTAATTTTGTATCTGTGAAGCCTAGGTGATGTGACTGCACTTGCATACATGAAAAATCCTTGTTGTACACATGCATTGTATGCAAAAATCGAATGAGAAATAGAAAACAAATGTCCTTTTGTGTCGTCTCACTGCATTCTCGACTTACATCCACCTACCCATTTACTAATAGGGTGAGAGGGGCTGCCTCAAAAGCGCTAGCAGGGATTGGTGGAGAGCACACTGCAGGGGCAGGAGACACTGGCCCACTTGGCTGGAGAGATGTGCACAAAACATCTGGAGTGAAACATTTATTGGAGAGCAGAACCGACTGTTTATGCGCAAAGAGAAACGGAACTGGATTACACAATGTTCCTGTTGAACTCAAAACAAGTTAGAACCGAAGGCAAAATAATCATAAAAAAAAAAAAAGGATTGTACCCCTACCCTTAGCCCACTTCTGTTGCAAAAATATGAATGAGCAGCTTTCAGACCTGGACAACATTACAACAGATAAAGGCTTTTAGATACAAAAGAAAAACTAACAGCTCATGGAAAAGGAAAGTCTGCTTTCACATGAATTTACCTGTTGGCCTGTCGCAACTGTCACCTACACAGCTCATGTACTAAAGCCTAGTATCCAAATATAACACATGCAGTTCTGTTTGGACTTGCATTAGGAGCAATTATGAGAAGATGAGTAATATGAAACCAGTTAGCATAAACATTCCAAACAGTTGATCACATCACAGCAGGTGCATCTGAAAGCACAATAAGTTGGTACTTAGGATTTAAATGTATATAAATCAGTTTCTTTTCTCCATAATAAATAAGTCAGTGTTTCTGTTGCTTCTGCTTTTTTATCTTGATGGTGGATTCCAGTCAGTCGCAGGTATACTGTTCTGTACATTCTGTAGCTATACTGCAGGCAGTGCTTTTTAAAAGTTTCAAGAAAACACATTTTATGAAAGAAAGAAATATTCAGTACGTCACTAACCAAAAGCTCTTCACATTGGTAAAATGTGTACATTTTCTACTAGATATAGTCATGAAAACTACAGACTTTCCTCTTTTTGTCCAACGACGCGTAAAAGTGAAAATGAGAAAACTGCATTTAAAGAGTTCAGTCCAATTCCACCGAAAGACACCTCACCTACCTCTACACTTATAACCTGGAGAAAAATTTTTACTGCCAAATTTTAAAGAATTACACGAATCACCATCCACATCAGCCTCTGTTTCATCGACTGAGGTAAACCTTGTTGCAATTAAAATATTAAACACATCGTCATCTCTTCTGTAACTGATCATTGTCTGTTAACATTAGCAGAAAATAAACACTGATTAATTCAGTGAGATCTGTTCTGTTTAGTAAATTTCTTGTTAGTAATATTTTTATTAGGTATTATTTGTCTACAGCCATCTTTATTGAACGACTAGATCAACTTTGCCCAAACAACTGGATCAAATCAAGATCCTTCCATTGCGTGAGAAGAGCATTCTTGGCTAGCAAAGTTTTAGACTTCTTTAGGTAGACTGACTGCATTTACCAATGCTGTTGTTAAACTAGCTCTGTACCCGAAATCTTTGCAGGCAGAAAGTAGAGCCAAGGTTAAATAGTAGATTAAATGAAGAAAAAAGATCAACGAGAGTCTGTTAAACATATACATGTTTTCTTAACATACTAAGATACTGGCAAAGTCAAAGTATATTGCTGACAGAAAAACACAATTTTGGCCAAGAAAGAAAGAAAGAAAGAAAGAAAGAAAGACAGAAAGAAAGACAGAAAGAATTTTTTTTTTTGGCTGTTTAGCAGAATTCAGCCAGAGTGACATCCAACAAGCTTTCCCAGACCATCAAGCATATGCCAGATGTTTGTTATAGTATCTACTAACTAATTATTTGTTGACTCTTACACTGGCCATTATTTACAAAAGCCTGATTTAACATACCTTATTTAGGTATACAAATACAATAGCATTTCGTTGTAAAATACCTCAGATGGGTGAAATACATTTGAGTGATGGGGAAATACATTTAGTTGGGTGGGGAAAATATTTTACATGTATTTTCAATTGTCAGAATTATTCTGTTTGCTTTGCACTAAAAATGCACTGAATTGCCCTGTTATAAATATGTTGGAATGGATATAAAGTGTCCTTACCAATCTGGTCCTCTGGAATGAGGGACTCAATGGGAGGGTTGAGCTCCGAGCTCTGCAGCAGGTAGGATTTCATTTGAGTCATGAACTGCCGGACGGTCTGCAGCAGCTCAAGGCCTGATTCATGGCAGCTGCAATTCTCGTGCATGAAACTCATGTAGTCCTGCACCAGGCAACCAAAGTATGTGCTTTTGTTCTGGGATTGCTCTACAATCCTTTTCACTGCTCTTTTCTCTGGTGTCATGAGCGAATTAAAGACGCCGCTGACCTTACGCAGATGTCCTTTGAGTGCCCGTGGCAGCACAAACGTGCCAGCGCTGTGCCGCTTCTTGGGCTTGAAGGGTGGCTCTATGCTCAGCTCCTGATCACTCTCCACACCAACGCCATCATCATCCTCCTCCTCCAGGCTGCTGTCAGCTCTGGAGGGGCTGGCTGCTGCGGGCAGTGTGAAGCTGGGAGTGTAGTCCAAAGAGTCAGAGGAGGAGGTGGAGATGCTAATGTCACTAAGTCTCTCTCGGCCTATGGGGCTGCCCTCCTCTGCAGGGCTTCTGCTCTCCAAGGCTGCATTCCTTAATGCCTGCTTGGCCAGGCTTTGAGACACTGCCTGCTCGATGATCTGGTCCTCCAATGCTAGGTGGCAGAGCTGACCCTCTGCATCAGGAATGCTGGAAGCTCTACTTCCATGGCAAGATGGCATGGGAATGGGTGAGCTGAGGCTGAGTGACGAGGGTGAAAGGGTGAGGGAGCTGAACGAGGAACTCAGGCGCCCCAGCAGGCCCGTTTTCTCCTGGGGCATTTTGATCCAGCTAACGCCAGTCTCAGGCATGCTCTTCTGCTTGATTGGGACGGCTGGTCTACTCGGGATGGTGCGGGGTGGGGGTGGTCGAGGTGGAGGGGAGCGGGACAAACTTTCTCCTCTATTTACGCCGTTGTTTCTAGCGTATTCTTTGCTGATGGCACGGCGAAGGATGCTTTGAGGCCTTGTATGGCTTTTGACCTGAGTAGAGGAGCTGCTGCTGTGTGAAAGTGCACAGTTGTCTCCAGATGCTGCTGAGGTCACAATCTCTGTGGAAGCAGGTTCAGAGCGGTGTGTCTGTAGGAAGAGGGGGTTGATGAAGCACAGAGCCCCATTTGACTGACTGCACTCCAACTGGGATGGGGTTCGAGTACGTGGGACAGGTGTCAAATTGTCTCCAAGGGACCTCCTTTGCCCTGCCTGCTTCACTCCCTGCTGGACAGCCGATCCATCAGGCACAGAGCTCTTCTTCTTTTGGCACAGCTTAGAGTCCCAGAATCCTAAAGGAAATAAAGAGAGCCAATAGCCAAATCCACAATGTCATTATGTAAAAAAGTTTTTTTTTTTTTTTAAAGTAAAAAAAAAGGCCAAAAAGATAACAGAATAAATTTCTATAAAGTATGCTCTACTCATAAAGGCAATAAAAAAAGTTGGTTATGCCCAAGTCAGGACATATTTATTTGCTTGATGAAAAAAAATTATTTGAGCAAAATTAATAATAATAATAATAATGATCATAATATTTGAAAAAAACTACTGTCAAACTTAAGTAACAAAACAAATGAATCATGCAATAAATCAAGAACACACATACTCTTCTCACAAACAAACACAACGATCCCACAGTGCAAACAGTAAAAACTGAATCGGAGGACTGGCCAAAGGAAAAGCAGTAATGAAAAGAGAAATGAGTAAAGAAAACATGTTAGTCATAACAGTATCAAGGACTAAAACCCATACTTACATCAATTAACCAAAACTCTTCTTGTCTATGTTTCTTTCAGAGGGAACGATTAAAAATATAGCTCCTAGCTCATAGCTCCAACTCTGTGTGTGGAAACAGGAGTGCGGTTCATACACATACTGAATGGTATGAGTAATGCATACTGGAGAGTTGGTGGGAGGAGCGCAGACGCTGCTGCTCTCTCCTCCCACTTTTTCTCACTCACATGTTCATTCTAAAGGCTGTCCCTTCGGATGCGTTCCACTCACCCTATATCCAAAACAGATTTTTTTCACCTTTGTCCAAATGTAGACATTCTTCTACCAATATAACCAGAGAATGCACACTACTTCCATCTTTACTGATAACCACATTTCAACTCATTGTTATAAAACTAAAGGTCAAAGGTTTGAGATGATCAGTTCCTCAGATGTAAAACACCTGGGTGGTATGTGTGGTTCCATCACACATACATACACACTCAGTCTTTATTTTTCACGGTCTTTATGCACATTACAAAACAGTTATAAAACCAATTATCTTCTAAAACGTTTGCTAGGTTTTCCCTTTTCCTGTCTTTCTTTCTTACTCTGCTCTATTTTTCCTCTCGGCTCCCTAGTTAAAGTAGTGTCCTCAGTTCCCCCTGAAATTTCCCAATCAGCATAGTAAGCCAGGCTGAAACCTGACCGGCACCACCTAGATCCTGAATTTCATCAAATCCTCTAGGTGGGGCCCATTTTGGCAGTGATCCCAGCATGAAAATGTCTGTGTTTGCCTGCAGTAAGCCGTGCTGTACTGGTCTGTATTGTACAGTACTCCATTACACAACACACAGACACAGTTTGTCTTAAGACTGAAAACACTAACTCTGTATTCTGACTAGAATTCTGACTGAATAGAATTCTGACAGATTCTATTTTCTGTATCGAGTGGCAAGAGTCTGCCTCAAGTTTCACATCTCTACAACACAATATGCCTTGTCTTTCCTAATGCTTGTCTTGTTTTTTTTTTTTATCTCTGTAATTTGAGCTCTTTCTTTTATGAAACACATTATTAAACCATCTGAGTTACAGAAACATTCATACCACAGAGTCACTCAAGAAACAACACAGTTCAAACTTGTCTGAACTTTATTCAGGTAAGTAACTGTACTGTCGTCAGCCAGGTGTAAGGTAATACGTCAAGTGAAGTGTACTATTACACTGAATTTTGTATAACACAGTCTTTTTCTAGCTAACTGAACTGTGTGATAGCTAAGAGGCACAAAGTACAAACTTCTCTTAGACAAGTTCCAGCAAGTGACGTCATCAGAATGTGTCACCCACACGAGAAGCATGTTCAGAAGTATGCATACAGAAAGTTGAGCTAAATGGCCTGGCTTATGTACTTGGAAAAACAAACAAACTAGAATACAGTAAATGCAGCCATATAAAACCTTACTCTGAAAAATATCTATATAATCTAAATTGATCTATAAAATCTATTATCACACAAAAAACAAACAAACAAACAAAAAAAAAAGAGTGAGCTGATGAGTGATACGATGCTTAGTCAAATTAAAAAGAAACAAAACAAACTGGAAAAAAACCCGTACTGAATAAGCTTAAAGTAAAATAAAGAGAACATAGGTTAGCAGGGGAAAAGCAGAATTAAATGAGTGTATTGAAACACTGCCAATAAGAACACACTCAAGAGCACAATTCATAAGTTAACTGAATTACCTCAAAGCAATAGAGCTCTCAACCAGCACCCATCCTCAACCAGTCACAGATGGCTCACTGTATTTATGACCCCAAGCCTGATTCAGCCCCCTCAGACAAACACTTCTGAGCTTTATCAGCTGAGATTATATGTAACTTAAGTCTTTCTAGGTTTAATTACGATCATAACTGTTATACAATCATAATTAGTCACAGAACTATAATAATTTTGAATGAGTCATAAGGCTTCACAGGAAGGCATACTCATAGATACTTGAATAATACAAAAGGAGTAAAGGTTGAGGATAAAAGTTACTTACTTATTCCTAACTTGGCTACTTCTTCTAGATCAGTAGTAGTCTTTGCAGCAGAGATCGCCCCAGGAAGCTTCAACGTAAATGGGAGAACATCCCTACAGAGAAGAGGCACAGGCAAAGGGGACTAAGGGTATAAAGTGTACTAATAGGGCCTATAAGGTTCTTAAAACAGTATAGAAGCTCTGCTCTTGAGGGGAAAATAAAGAGAGACAGTAATGTGGTCCTTCAGCTGTGAATCTTAGCATGTGAAAAGGCTGACATACAGAGGCTTGTGTTTGTCTACTGTGTGGCACTGACAAAGAGAAAGCCTCGGCAAGGCAGCCACAGAGTATAATAAGGGTTGCATGGTACAATAAACTTGCAAAGCAAGATAACACAACTGATTCAGCATTAAACAAGGAAGCATATTCAATAATTACATAAAAATAATACGTTTCTAAAAACAATACTTTAGTGGCAGTTGAGCCACCAACAAAGTATCATGCAATTACAAAAATGTTTTTCCATTAAACACCACGCATTATACTGTTCACTCGCTCTCACAGAATTGCAGCAAGGCTTTTGTGTCTATTGTGTAGTGATGTAGATCCTCTTACCTGCTTATACAGCAAAAAGCCACCAGTCGAAAGAGATCGGCGAAGCTGATCCCTGACCCCTCCAAGGAGAAGGCTGAAACACACACATACATACACACAAGAATTTACCACCACTAGCAGTAGTAATGCACAGTGAAGCTAGAAAGGTTTGCATTTGCACCACTGTCAAAGTCCACGTATGCATAAGTACCTCCCACTGTTAGAGGAATATGGGACAAATAGAGGGAGAGAACCAAATTTGGGTTAATGTGAAACAGATGTGCTAACTGGCAGCAAGTTATTGTGGAAATGTCATTATCCCTGTTATTCAGTTTTAATTAAAAAAGAAAAAAAAAAAAAAAACACACCAGAAGATGGGACATGATGGGTTTTTGCAGTGACAAAGGAAAGCGTTAATCTTATTTTAATTATCTTGTGAGAAGTGTAATTATAAATGCCTTAACAACTGGCATTCAAAATCCTTTGGGTATTTCAGAGAAGAAAACATTATATTTAAGATTTTAAGCTCCTTTACAATATTTGACCCATTTTCTTAACCACATATTTTAACCCTTGCATTCCTGCTGCAGTGTTATATGGTATTTAATATGATCCGTTTTGGAAATTTAAGGTTGTAAGTAGTCAGATGTACTGCCTTGGGATATAATTAAATGATTAAAAACACAATTATTAATACAATAAATGTACAGTAATATGCATTTATGATAAAAACACCTTAACATTAATAACTGAAAGACTGGAATTGAATTCCAGACAAATACTTGTCTGTAACAAAGCTGGAAAATAGATTGGTTTAAACAACTAGGAAACTATGGTTTTAAACAACTAGGGAAAAAACCAAAACCTAGGACTCTATAAAGCACTGACAGCACACGGTCTGAGAACACTAAGCCACACAGCTAAATATAGCTCACACACAGTCATTGTAATGTCCAGACAAACACAGTGGATCAATAAAAGGCAAAAAAATAGACAGGTAAAACCAGTCAGTTTTTTTTTTTTTTTTTTTTTTTTTTTAAGTGGTGGGCAGAAGGAAGTGAAAAGATGAAAGGAGAGACATGGTTCTCTGGTATTGTCTGGCACTCACTGTACTGGCTCTCTGTAACTGGGAAGTCCCTCACAGTCACTGGAGAACTGTCTGTGTCCATACGCATGGAAATCACCTTCTTCTGGAGTTTAGATGACCTTCTTACCAGAAATGTCTACAGCACATACACAAAGAAATAGGACAAAAGATAGAAGACAAACATTACACCAATGTTCAACATTGTGCTGTGGTACTGTATATGTGATTAAGATTTCAAATGTCACTCAGGTCAGGTTACGCAATGCAACATCATGAGTTTAGCTCTGGCTCAGAGAGCATAATCAGCAGTTAATAAAAAAAAAAAAAAAAAAAGCTCATTATGCTATTTTAAACTCAACTCTGATGTCAAAACTGACATTTACTGTATTTCAGATTACAATAGCCACTTTTAACCTTCTACCAGGAGCTGAAATATAGCTAATGAAATCGCTGATAAAGTATAATATGCCAGCAGGCATATTCACATGCTTCAAAATGATCTCGTTCATAAACCATTGGTGTGGCAAACAGAAATCTCCAAAACTTCATGGGTTTGGATGGCCTATAGACATGCAGTTATAAGGTGTACCAAAGCTTTTTTTTTAAAAATAAAGATTCACTGTAAAACATACTTACAAATACAGAATATTTTACATGAATGTGTCTACTTCTGACCCTATATGCCTGTATAATAAGCCACTAACGTATGTATACCATATGTAACATATGCAACCAGTAGGGGAAAATATGCTCCTTTTAGCTTGGTGCAAACATAATAACAATCCTAAAATCAGTGCTATAAGAAGTTAACACTACAATAATGAGAATGATAACACAAACAAATGCCAATTGTAAAGTGAATTAAACATTGTTGTAGCTGTTCATAAGGATGTCCAGTTTCAGATCAGAAACAATATAGAGCTATACTAACGAGACTGAACAGAACTAAACTGAACTGAAAGATTACAGATCATATTCTCCGGCCATGAACGTAAATTGCAACCTAACTGATGTGTGTGGTGTGTAATTTTTATATATATATGCCCATACACGATACATGGTGTGTACAGTATGCTCACCCCGGGTGGCTGAGGCTGCAGGATGCGTTTTGCTTCTTCATCATTGAGTGGCAGTAAAAGCCAGACAGGGTGTGTGTGTGTCAGTCTGTCCAGCACACTTATGCGCCGGCCTAGAGAGTCATAGCCAGAGTCCCGGACCCCTGCTGCACCAGTGCAAACCGACGACTGCAGGAACAGGCCACTCACCTCCCCTTCCAGACTACAAAGAGAGTAAAAAATGAATGGCTGCAATGTATGTCAATGGAAATATCTCATTTTATTCAGAGCTAAACACTTTCCATGGAAAATAATTTGATCAGTCATATCTGATGTTCATAAGAGCATCTGGAACAGCACTTCCCAATCCTGGTCCTGAAGAACTGCTGCATATTTTAACATACTCGCTACTCAGTTTGACAATTTGTTAAAAAAAAAAAAAAAAAGAAAGAAAGAAAGAAAAAAAAGATGAGCTAGAAAAGAGAAACACTAAAATGTGTAGTGCAGATGTGCTTGAGTAGCATGACTGAAAACTGCTAGCTCAGACTTGTGCATATCAAATCTTTGTTGTTGTTCTGCCACGAGACACTGAGTCTATGCGATAAAATGTGCATGCTATCCCTGAAAGAACCGGAAACATACATCATTTTTTTACATTTTAAATCCATCTACAGAGCCAATGTGATACAACAAATACAAACCAGGCCAAACACATTTTCAATATATTAACATAGTGTAGTTTCTCTAATAAAATCCATATCAAAATGTATATCATAAAACCCTCTGCAATTAAAAATCGAAATATTGCTTGCATATGGGAAAAAAAAAATTCCCGTAAATATTATTTTGTCACCAATGAGGCTGAGGCACTAAAGAGGAAAATGCACCCCCTAGTGGACAGCATTAGCATTAAAAACACACACTCTGTACGCATAAAAAGCATACAAACCTTAACTTCAGTAACCAAAAGCATACTTTTGGCTCTTTTATTTATTTTTATTTTATTTTATTAAAGAAATGACTTTTTGTTTAAAAAAAGTAGTGTACCTCATGGGGATCAGACATGTTCCCACAAGGTAAAAACTGTCAGATATACCTAAAACATAAAAACACTCCCCACATACACTCCTCAGAGCGACAGCTAATTTAATAGTTAATCATTTTATTCTTGGCCAAACAAGCCACTGTTAATTAACTGGGTTCGGTTCTTGGATTTAACATTAAAGAACCATCCAACAGATCACTGAAGTTGCTACAACTGCTTAATAAAAAAAACAAAACAAATATAATAATACAACCGAGGCCTCTTGTTAGATGCCACCTATAAATATATATGAGAAGTCAAGGGAGTGAGAGTGTGAGAGAGCGAGACGGAGTGAAAGATCAGGACAGAGCGAGAGAAAGAGAGTGAGTAAGAGACAGAATGAGGGAGCGAGAGGACTCACCCTTGTAGGAGCTTTGTGTCTGGCTCTCTAGCTGTTTGAACCATCTCCTGCTTCAGCTCTGAGATCTCCGTGGAAAATGTGTCTATCAGCTACAGAGACACCCAAACACAGCAGAGTTAAAGACCTGTAACATGCTCTTGTGCACTTGTGCGTGCATGTAAAATAATATTTCTGCAGATTCAGACATGAGTCACAGCTGCTCTGAATCCAGTCCAGAGCTGCTTCCCTTTTATTTAAATTGACCCCAGATTCAGAGAAAACATTACCGAAGGGAGAACAGGAAAACTGACAGTACACTAAATGACTGGAAATCATGAATATTTACATCACGTATAGAAACCTGTAGTACTAATGATGGAAGTCTAATTCAGATCAAATGTTACATATCGAAAGTCAGAGACTTGGTTTAATAGTCATGCCCTTGTGCTTTCTGATCACACAAAGGAGAAAGTCGGGTTTACTCAAGACTAATATGTAAGTGTAGTGTAACATGAGAAGGTTTTTGATATGGTCCAGGTTAAAAGAATCAGTTTGCTGTGTGTTTTGATTGAACTAAGTGAGGAGAGTAATGCTGCACTTAACTTGCAAGTGGGAAGTCTAAACTCAGAATTAAATAATGTTCTAGCTCAGTGTATTCAAAGTATAAAGTGGGAAAAACATGGAAAGTGTGTGTTTTGTTAGCAACCATTTAACATTAGTAATCATGAATATAGGATTTTTTTTTTTACATTCTTAAAATAGAGAACTGTCTGGTCAGCAGGGATAGGAGACAACTTATTATTATAATTTTTTTTTTACTTTTGATCATTCTGAACAGGAATAATATATTTGCATTCATGTTCATTTGCTCCAAGCCCCTATTTAGAATTAACTCAAAAAGAACGGTCAATAATGTTCTTTATATATGATGCTATATTCTGTTCTTAGGAAGACTAGGATGTAAATAAAACCAAACACTGCATTTCACCAGAAACTTATTTATTTATTTAGTAACATTTTCAGAGTATCCTTCCACTTTGCAGGGTCATTTATTGCTTGCAAAATCGTGGGAAAAATACTTTCTGCACGGCTTTTTACTACCATTACCATATCTTTGAAAACCAAGCTATAGTTGACTAATTAGCCAGACATGGTAAATTCTGGACAGGAATTTAGGCCTTTTGGAAAATCGTTCAAGTTAGGCTGTACTTTCTTATACTCACTATGTAATGGAAAAATAATGTTCTTAATCGGTTAAGCACGCAAAATGACGTTTTCATGCTGGAACAATTTAGAGTCACCTTGTTCACATTTTAGATTGCATTAAATGGGCACTTCTGTTCGATAATAACAGGGGGCAGTGTTTCATCACTCTCTCTAGGTCCAGGTCTGGCAGTTTCAGAGTCTATTATAAGACAGGCTTACTTCTGAACTCTCAAATATTTTAGAACTGAATATTTAAATCATTTGTTATCCTATGGAACACTAACCACACTTTCCCTTGTGTTTTTCCCTTCAGTTTTTCTGAGCCAGCAAATTTCAATTACACTCTGTATATATTTGTCTTACCCCACAACCCTAGTCAGCAAACCACAATTACACCCCAGTCTCTTGTGCACTGAATGCAGCTCACAGCCAAAAAAAAAAAAAAAAAACACAACGCAGTTTCTATAGTCTTTTATAAAAAAATAAATAAATAAATTATATATACACACACAGTATCTCACAAAAGTGAGTACACCCCTCACATTTTTGTAAATATTTGATAATATCTTTTAATGTGACAACACTGTAGAAATGACACTTTGCTACAATGTAAAGTAGTGAGTGTACAGCTTGTATAACAGTGTAAATTTGCTGTCCCCTCAAAATAACTCAACACACAGCCATTAATGTCTAAACCGCTGACAACAAAAGTGAGTACAAAGTGAAAATGTCCAAATTGTCGATATTTTGTGTGGCCACCATTATTTTCCAGCACTGCCTTAACCCTCTTGGGTATGGAGTTCACCAGAGGTTCACAGGTTGCCACTGGAGTACTCTTCCACTCCTCCATGATGACATCACGGAACTGGTGCATGTTAGAGACCTTGTGCTCCTCCACCTTCCGTTTGAGGATGCCCCACAGATGCTCAATAAGGTTTAGGTCTGGAGACATGCTTGGCCAGTCCAACACTGGCCATCATTTTAATAAATTATAAATATATATATATATATATATATATATATATATATATATATATATATATATATATATATATATATATATATATATATATATATATATTCTTTTAAGAGAAATTAAATATGTCACAAATTTTTTGAGACATGGACTACAATACAATCTAGTATTAAAATCAATGTTATTTAGTATTTAGTTTTATTTATATATATTTTTTTTAAAAAAAAAGAAAAAAGAAAAGCTACTGAATCTACCCTGTGTTTCATAATGAAAGGAGGGAAAATGGTTTTGCAGCAGTTCCTGGCAAAGAACAGGCTTTCCCGAGATCAGTGGCCAGGTAAAACCACCAAAATCTAATTGGTAATATTAGGTAATCCACACATGTAGAATGGAAGCTAAGAAGTAAAGACTTAAGAGGAAACTTAGAAAATCTTTGACAGATTTAACATTAAACGCAGCACATTCCTCAGGGCTAACATCATTGAAAGAGAATATAGTATCATTTACAAGTAATATAATAAACAGACTTTAGATAATGAAAAAGACAGGACAGGGGATGAGAAGAAGACTCCAAAACATTAAATGAATAAAACATCCATGTGAAAGCTGCTAGGCAGAGTCCATGGGTCCAGGATTTTGCATTAAACAAAGATTAACTATGGGGAAAAAAACCCTCAGTATATATTTTTGCTTGCTCTAAGGAGATTTAGAAGGAAAGTATGATGCCTGTGAGGCTGGCAACCTGGTGACTGGCACTACTGCCTTTTTAAAAGGTCAAAACACTCTTCTGAATGGCACTCAGTAACTCTCTCTAATGAGCTCAATGATTTAGTCATACGCTGTGTGGGCATCCAAAATGGCAGCCCAGACCATAGGAAACTACATATTCCTGGACACATTGTTAACTTTGAGCAGACACATGAGAAAGTCTATACAGAACAAACTAACAACTGATGGTAGAAATCCTCCACCAAAAGAAAAAGAAAGGAAATAATGTATTTTAAAAAATAATAATTAAAAAAACAACAAAAAAAAAAAACAACACACACCTGCTACTGAACAAAGCTAAAAGCAACTCTCTGTCTTCTACTAAATAGCATTGGGAAACAAGAGGTAATAAAAGCTGTTGTTCATTCATATCCATAATCCTAACAAAAATCCACTATAATCAGAGAAAATCTTCATAAGTGCACATGGCTGATTTATTCAAGACTTTGGCTGCAGCAAAACTCTTGACTGAAACAAAGCCAGAGACTTGAGTCAGTGAGTAAAACTTCCTTTAAAAAAAACAGATTACGTCACTGGTTTGGTACAAAATAAAAGAAGCATGAACTAAAGGCTTCAGTAAATCTGGCCTTGGAATACCCAGTAATGAAGGTACAGTCCTTAAAGAGAATACACATTAATACTTCTATCCATATGCTAAAAGAATGAGTGAAAAGTACCGTACATTTGAGGCTCAAGTACTTGTGTAAAATAACATTCCAGAGGTTCACACCAAAATCTAAGTGAGCTGGGAGTAGTGTGTATTTCTGTCCAGCTCTAAAATCAGACTGCTTCAGAGACTAGAGACCGTGTGGAATGGAGTGCAATAGAGTAATCAAAGATACATGGGAATAATAACATAAGCCGTCAGGTTTTAAATCCATCCAGCTGTAGACAAGTGCTCACAAATATTACATTATTACACTTTTTTCAACACAATTTATTAATTATCCATTCTGATAAATATACTAATGAAGTAAGAACTGAAAGAGCAGGCTCTGGAGCTTCTGGTTCTCAGAGTTTGAATATTCTCACTGGCTTTAGCCCCAGGATGGAGGCAGAGCACCAACAGCAGACTAAACAGACTGCTTCAAAAACCAGGAAACACTTCCAACTACAAAGAGCACTGTTCTTTGTAGATTCCATTTATGTAATTGCCAGAAGACGATGAGCAATTTAACTCCTAAAACATCCAAAAACATTTTGCAGGTTTCAAGAAAACTATTGAATACACTATATACTGGTACCTTAAAGAAGCTGCTACTGCGGTCCATCTGGCAGGGCTTCAACGACGCGTCTGTGGCCATGTTGGCGTTCTGCCTGCTCCGCTGTGTGCTGCTGCCAGGGCTCTGTGGAGCATAAACACACCGTTTATCTGAGGAAATTCCAGCTCATTCCAATAGGGCAGGTCAGAGACCTGAATATCAGATGGAGCTCCAACAGAAGTCTGTGCTCTTTCTGCTCTCATACTCTTACACAAAAATGACTTCTGTAGAGTCCTCTCCACTCTCATCTTTTATTTTTTGCTGCATGGAATGTAGTCAAACACTCTTTCCCGAAACACACACACACAACTCTTCTCCACACCTACAGTCCACCCTTTTCTGTAAATAGTTCCTCAAGAGTTGGTGTTTGTTGTGATGCATCATGCGTCATCTCCCAAAGGCAGTGTGTACTTTGGACAAAAAAATTCAGCAAAGTAAAACCAAAAAGGCTATCAACTTTGTGCTCTTGTGCAGTTTTACTTCTGTAGTTCTTTTAAAAAAAAAAAAAAAAAAAAAAAAAAACTTTAGAATGAAGTCAGGAATGTTAGCCTGGGGGATGACTACAAGCAACAGGTCATACCATGTGAACAAACTAAGGGGGTGATCAAAATCAGTTTACTCTGAGGCTAGTGAAATATGAGTCAGTGAGCAACCTATGAATGTACAACTCTATTACCCCCGTTGGCAACCTGGCATTGAGCAGTACAGACATGACATCATAAAGCACAAATGTCTAGATATCCAAATTATAAGGTTTATGCCACTGCCTGTTCTTGTTGCACTGAAATGACTTATTTTCTGAGCTCCTGTCATTTAATAAACAAAAGAACATGTATTAGCAAGAATCCTCTTGATATTTCTGGTCCAATATCATTATAAATGACCCAGAAATAGGTAGTCCAAGACTCTACAACCCCTTTGCACATCCTAAATTCCTGTGGATTTTGTTAATCATGAAAGAGCCTCGCTCACCTCCTGAATAGAAACTAGCTAGAAACAAAGCCACTTCTGACAAATTTCCAGATGCCTGAAATCCTGACACTCAGAAGTCTTGGTCCAGCACAGCTGTGCACAACATATGTACAACAACCTCCTGCGTTCCTCCTGCACAATTCATACTACCTATACAACTCTTACAACAGCAATGTTATTGTGAACAAAAGAAACAATCTTGTTTTTCTGTACTCATTTAGCTCTATTTTATTGGGGTAGTACACTGTTATCGGAGTGGAGTGTCTGTGAATGTTGTTTTGTTCCTCACGCACGATAAAAAGTCATGTTCTGTTTGAGAGACTCGTTCACTTTTGATGTAACTGTAAACTCTAAACAATCTTTCTTAGGGTCTTCTTGACAAATCATTTGCACCACCTTCCAAGCCTTCTCCCTTGTTTCCTTCCCTCAAATGATCACACCCTTACCTCTGAAATACCCTGCATGTTTTGTCTTCCAGACTACAGTTAATTATCCAGCATGAAGTTGCAGTGGATCAAAGACACAGTGCGCTGCCCGTTGTCTTATTTGTTCTACAAAAGCCAGCAAAAACAGAGGCTTGCTTTTCAATGCTGTGATGCATGTCTCAGGAAATGACTGAAGCATGAGGGGGGAAAGCAAAAGGTCTGCCTGTCTTAGCAACATTTCCTGAAAAGCATTGACCCTCTGCTGATGGATACATGCTGAGCAATATACATTAAATCTCCTTCTTATTATGCAGGTCTGTACCTCTTGTGTAAAACATAAACACGCATGCATATTTAACAGAAAAAGTAGTGGAGATCCTTTGTTTAATCTGGGCTGAACCCACTTGTTCTCCGACACACACACACACACACACACACACACACACACACACACACACACACACACACACACACACACACACAGTTAGGTAAACAGGAAGGCCTCTTAACTGCCAGGCAGAATAAACATGGGGAAAGTCATTACTTGGGTTATTGGGGACCAGAAACACTCAGAGTCACGAAATCTTTCACAACACATCCTTCATATGAACAGACACATATGAATACGGAGAAAAATCTCTACAAGACATTACTAATAAAGTCTAGGCAAAGAATTGGTAATATACAAGGAAAACAGGGAAATAATCAATGATAGACCACAGCACACTGCCTTATCACAGAGAAGCTTATTATTATTTTCCAATAACAGCACATTCTGAAGTGTTTTATTCCTCTTACACCACAGCAATGTGTCAATGATTACAATTTTCAATTTATTAATGAATAACACATCATATTTGTAAAGATACATTTAGTTACATTTAATGTTGTGGAATGTCCATGAAGAAGAGTTAGTACTTATTATCAATTACTTTATGGCAGCTATAAACAGTCACCCCTCTCCCAAGCCTCTCTTTTTCACTCTTTCTTAAAGTTAATAAGACAAAAAACATATAAAAAAAAAAAAAAACACAAAAAAAAACACCCATGTTATGTTACTTAGAAACCACATAGTGCAACAAATTATGTCAGAAACCTTAAACTCTTAAAAAGCACTGACACCCGAGCCTCCTTCCATTAACAATAAATAAATATCTTCATACAGAAAGCTTCACCATATCAATGATTATATGTCTTTGTTAAATAACGTTTTTATTCGGTTATTATTAGGCTTAGACTGTGTGAAGACTTTGTCCCTGTGAAATAGCTCTTACTATAAAAACATATTAGGTATTAGAATGAATGTATTAATATAAACCTGTCATTACACTACAGTTCATTCTGTGTCGTTATAGAAAATTAACCAACACCTTCTGACCAATCAGATTCAAGAATTCAACAGCACTCTTGTATAAGTAACTTTATTCTCAGCAAAGAAAACTGTCAGTCACCCCCTGTGCTGCCTTGGACCATGGTACACTATGCGAACAATAGAGATAAACACCGCATGCCATCCGTAAGTGTATGAGTGTCTGAGTTTGTGTGCATGCCAAAGGAAGGCTCTTTTCAGAAACACAAAGACACATCTGAGCTGCAAATCACAGAGTTGCTCTGTCTTCAGAAACACTCTTCCAACACACACACACACACACACACACACACACGGCAGGTGCAGAGGAATCACTGAGGGCCATGGCAGTTTCCTTGGCAGCACTAGTAAGGTTTTGAATGGAAATTGAAGAGCAGACAATTAAAGGATGTGTTTTAAAGCAACACATCAACTATATATAGAGATATGAGACGTTCTTACTCACCCTTATATAGGGATGCTCCGATTGATCAGCCACCAATCGGTAGATAATCACATTCTATGACTTGATCGGTAGTCTCTAAATTTGGCTGATCTCACAAACCGATCACAATTTGATGATGTAAAACACATGATGATGTTAAACTTTAGCGCTGCAATCATGTGAGGAATTATTACGAGGTCTCAAGAAACAATGAAAAATTCGCCATTTGCCTATTAAAATGTTCATTGCAAAACGAATATTTGTTGTGCTTATTTATTTAAATTGCAATTAAAACAACCTACAACATTACTGTAAATAATATAACCAAGGTTATTACTTCATCTGAAAAAAAAATATACTTACATATCACTTATATAAAGCTTGAACGATCGGTATCGGCCGATCATGATGACAAGAAATCGGTTATCAGTATGGGCTGCAAAAATCGGAGCATCCCTACTCTTATACATAATGAACACATTTTTGAGGGTGTGCCCTTGTGTGTATGTTTTTGCAGCTGTAGCTTTTCTGAAAAATGACACATCTGGGCCAAAAAAATGCTCCGTTTAGAAAAGATCCCGGTTTGTCATTATTGTTATAACTCGTGTAAAAGGGTAGCCGAGGGCTGGAAAGCAATTCAAAACTGATTGGAATGGTATGCAATAAGCCAGAGAAAATATTCCCCACTGCTGGCACGCATGTTTGTGAGAGCAACCAAAATAAATATGTGTGTTCTGCACGGCTCCCTAGGCTGACAGATGATTAGATACATTAAAGGCACATGCCAAGCAAAATAAAAAATGTCACCATCAGTACATTTCTTGTAAACTTGCCTATATCAGCAGTGACAAATCAGATTTGCTGGTTTGAAGAACACCCTCCTAATGACGCTCTTTAAAGGCGGAAATCAATTCTGAAGGACTACACCCTCCACCTCATTAGACACAGAAATAAACAGGAAAGTCCCCAATAATAAGCACCTTACTGCACTCACTGAAACCTCAGTGCATGTTGCTACCTAGTCTTGCTGCAGGTCTTGTGCTGTCACTCGAGGGTTTTTCATGACCTGCCTTCTCAGAAATCTGGTTGCAGCAGTTGATAGCTTCCTTTTTCTGCCCCGTCCAGGTATTTCATACATTTTCTACCCCTAGACAGTTCAGGTATTTCATGTGTTCCAGCTCAAGCACACCTGGTGAAACTAATGAAACCCTTGATTAGTTGTATCAGGTGTGCCTGAGACATCCGTTTTGCATATTTGTGCTGTTGTGATGGATTCTATTCAGAATCCGTTAAAGAACATTAAAGGGGGTTGAATAATTTTGAAACTGGAGAAATCATTATAAGTTGCATTTTCAGTTGAATTTGGGGGAAACCACTTGAAACATTCGTTGTGTTGAACTATTTCAATTGCTTTTGTTTGATTTGTTCATTGCAAACATCTGAAAGTCTGTACATTTTGACAATAAACCTGATTTGCAATGGGGGTTAAATAATTTTGATCGCAACTGTACCAAGGACACACACTTACAAGCAAACCCTGGGCAATTCAGGGAATTCAAGGTGGCGCCTTCCTTATATTTCATTTTCTCAGGGTCAAGGAAATGCTTCAGGGAAATATTTGCACGTCTGTTCGCTTGGGGAAACCCTGCATATCTGAGAATTCTGAAAATATAATGAACTGTAATAATGTATTAATATGTTTCACTTCTGCACATGTCTCAATCACAATAAAATGACAGCATTTTAAAATCTGGCTACCGTCAAAAGTGAAAAGGGATAAAATTGCATTTACACTGGCCATTCACAAACTCCACTGAAAGATTAAACTGCTCAACTAATCTCAGCCTATTTGATGAGGGAACTTACTGTTTGTGCTCCAACTAGTTAAGAGAAGAATAGAAATTAAACTCATCATCTATAGCTTTAGGAAGGAGTGCTGCGCAGACACAGACAGAAGCAGAACTAAATACCTGAAGTGATGTAAAGTGTTTAATAATGGGTATCCAAGTGGTGTGGCGTACTTCCATTACAATAATTATTAATGCATTTTCCAAGGATCACAAGTATTTCTGGTTGTGAAAAATGCATAAACCTACTAAAACTATTGACACACTAACCTGAAAATCATTCAGTTATGGAGTTCTTATATTTCACAATTCAACTAAATGATAACTACACAAGAGAACATTCACTCACACAGTGTTGGCCATGGTCAGTTCTTCAATACTCACTAAACAAAACCATCTGTATAGAAATCATCTGCTGATAGAAGGCATTAACCTAGTGTTAAATGCCCATTACTGCAAACAAAGTCAGTTTTCCTAAGCTTGGGTGTTCTTGCTCTTTTATCTTGGAGATTTAAGAAACATCCTCCCATCAAACATAATAACATCTGGGAGATAATACTCATAGGAACCCACCGCAGGCCTGGACAAGCACACACGTATAGTCAGAGATAGACACAAAGCAGTAGACACCAAAGAGAAACACCCACATACATTTACAAACAATGAGAAGAACAGAGTCCACAGTAAGGAAGTATATCCTTCTGTAAATACACTGCATTTTAACTGCGGTCATGGCTTCAGGCGAATAAACTAGGTGCGGCATAGTGGAAAGAGAAACTGGTTATAAGGCACAGATTTTGGCTAATGAAGTCAAAACTGTGTTCTCTCATTAGGATCCTGCTGCTATACAGCCTTCTGTTCAATAGCAACATCATAAAATGAACTTGAGATGTGGTCTGCAGAGACAGAAGAGGGTTCCTGGAGCAACTAAAATGGGGTTCCATGAGTATCCCATACAGGAAGTGGCAGACATTGCAAGAAATCTACATCTTGTACAAACATTCAGCTAGACCACAGAGAATAAATGTGAAACCTGGAAGTTCCTATATAATGTGAAACATTGTGACTTTCAATTGACTTCTGATCCCTGTGTAAAAAAGGAAAAAGGAGTAAGAGGACTGTGAATTACATTAAGACAAACAAAAATAATAAGAATCTTAAAATAGCCACAACCTCATTCCAAAGCATAAAACCTTCCAAGCTCTTACGGTTAGAGAGTCTTGCATAGGTTTGTATATCTGGAATATGTATGTAAGAATACTTTAAAAATTTCCACCTACACAAACACATCTCTCCCAAAACACATACCCTCATTCACCACATGAGCTGTCTATGGCTTATAATGGTAGCACCAAGTACTTGCACATGTACATGTACTGGCAGAATGAGAATGAAAGCAAGCAAGTGTGTGTATAGTTCAGGCCAATACTCCACAGGATGTAGGCAGCTACACCCTTCCACAATGTCCCAGGCACAGCTAAAACAGTTCACAACCAAGTCAGGAAATAATTCACATGTAGTAGCATAATCATACAGTAACCTATTACACATAAGTAGCAGTAAGGTACCGTGTTCAAATTCAATAATCCATCAAGGTTGGTTTACTCTCCATCTCTTTCTCTGAGCCTTCACATTTTCAGACACCTGTTAACTGGTCAGCGACAGTTTTTATGGTGATCCCTTTTCAGTGATATACAGATATGAAACAGAAAAGTGTTTGCCCTATTGTTCGGTGATCGCTAGTTCAAATTCCAATGAGACCACAGCCATCTTTGGCTGGGAAAGAACAAAAGTGGCCATGTCCTCTGTCAATCACAGCAACACTAGCCAATCATGGGTGTCTGCGAGCTCATGTATGTGGAAGAGGGCAGATCGCGCGTTCCTCCGAGTGTGTTCGAAAGCATATGGCTGGCCTGCTTCACATGTCTCAGAGGAAGCAAGTTTATTCCATTTATTCAACCGGGTTCCTAAATTTCTAAGTGTGCTTTTGAGTTCTTTCTTCATCTCCTAAGCTACTGATCTGCTATTTTTGAATACAAGTGGATTTCTCTTCCTACAGGAACTTTGAACAGATGACTTGACTGTTGTCTCAAACATCCCCTTTCTTTGGAATGTTGTGTACGACACTATAAATGTTTAATACCGCTTTGTTCACTAATGAAGTCCAATGCAGTTGCTCACTGGATTCTGTGTGGGCACATGGATCAAAACAGAATTGCTATTCTTGAACTATGTTCTTGGATCACAGAACTGGCATGAGAACTGATCCCACCTACACCAGGAAAGACCTTTGTCAAGTTAACAATGGACCATGGATTGAGAAACTTTCACTCCAATTTAAAGCTATAACACACATCCATTTTTCCAAGCCCTGGTATCATGCATGTACAACTGCAGGTGTTGGATTTTGAGAAAATGGATAGAGTTGTCTTTTAGACATTTGCTACACTGTATTTGCTGCATTCTGCTCCCAGAACCATTAAAATGTTCACAAGTTGAGAGCTACCAGAAGTAAAACAAAACTTTTTGCGGCAACAGGAAGTTGTCTTCCTGAACCGTTGAGAATGCTACCACAAATGCTGAACACATAAGTGGTAAAATCACTGTGCTGTTAAGCAGTCTAGGATATTCTAGATCCAATATGGTATGTTTTTTCCCCTCCATATTTTGAGATACATTTAAGATGACAGAGTACCTACATCCAACAAAAATAATTTGACATTTTTACACCCCAAAATAATCCAAATCTGTTACTCTCCTAGAAAGGTCGGTTTGAGGCTGTCTATCTATTTCAATGCCTGATTCCAAGTAGCCAATAACAAAATCATATTAAATCTAATTTCATTTACATGCCAATGACCTTGTACTTGCATAGGGCTGGTGTTTCTGTTTTGTTTGGTAAAAGACTTATGACAGTAAAACAAAGAAAAATAAAGAATTTTTATTTTTTGTGACTTGATAATTTCAGGTCATATGCAGTCTGGCTTAAAGGAAAAGATGTCAATTATACTGAATTTCACTGTCCCTCCCCTGCATCTAACCTAACTTACAGTGGTGCTTGAAAGTTTGTATATAATTTTCTGCATTTCTGTATAAATGTGACCTAAAACAACATCAGATTTTCACACAGATTTTCTAGAGAAAGAGAACCCAATTAAACAAATGTGACAAAAATATTATACTTTGTAATTTATTTATTGAGGAAAATGATTGAATATTACATATCTGTGAGCAGCAAAATTATGTGAACCTTTGATTTCAGTATCTGGTGTGACAATCGTGTGCAGCAATAACTGCAACTAAACATTTCCGATAAGTGTTGATCAGTCCTGCACATCAGCTTGGAGGAATTTTAGCCCGTTCCTCAGTACAGAACAGCTTCAACTCTGGGATGTTGGTGGGTTTCCTCACATGCACTGCTTGCTTCATGTCCTTCCACAACATTTCTATTGGATTAAGGTCAGGACATTGACTTGACCATTTCAAAACATTAACTTTTTTCTTCTTTAACCGTTGTTTGGAAGAATGACTTGTGTGCTATGGGTCATTGTCTTGCTGCTTGATGCACTTTCTTTTGAGATCCAGTTCATGTTCAGCAGAGGTCCAGAAATATGCCTTTAGAATTCACTGGTATAATTCAGAAATCATCATTCCATCAATGATGGCAAGTCGTCCTGGCTCAAATACAGCAAAACATGCCCAAACCATGATACTACCATCACCACATTTCACAGATGAGATGAAGTTCTTGTGCTGGAATGCAGTTTTCCTTTCCCCAAACATACCGCTTCTCATTTAATCCAAAAAGTTCTGTTTTGGTCTCATTGATACACAAAACATTTTTCCAATAGCCTTCTGGCTTGTCTATGTCATCTTTAGCAAATGCAGATGGGCAGTGGTTTTCTCCTTTCAACCCTGCCATGTGCACCACTGCTGTTCAGCGTTCTCCTGATAGTGGAGTCATGAACATTAACATTAGCCAATGTGAGAGAGGGATTTTTTTTTGTGACCGCATGGACTATTGCATGTCTTGCTCTTGGAGTGATCTTTGTTGGTCTCCAGTTTTGGGGAGGTTAATAATGGTCTTGAATTTTCTCCATTTCTACACAATGTGTCTGACTGTAGATTGGTGAAGTCCAAATTCTTTAGAAATAATTTTGTAACCTTTTCCAGCTAGATGAGCAACAACAACTCTTTTTCTGAGGAGCTAAAAAATCTCCTTTTTTCATGCCATGATGCACATCCACAAACAAGATCAGACTTTGACAGATCCCTGTTCTTTAAATAAAACAGGGTGCTCACCCACACCTGATCGTCATCCTATTAATTGAAAACACCTGAATCCAATTTTACCTTCAAATTAACTGCTAATCCTAGGGGGTCCTACTGTTTAATTGGGTTCTTGTTATCTATTTTTAGGACATCGGATGTTTTAGGTCATATTTATACAGATATATACAAAATTCTAAAGAGTTCACAAACTTTCAAGCACCACTGTAAGCCTACAATTTTATTAAGGGGTCACACTCTACTTCCTTACAAATATAAATACATATAAAATATAGTAAACAAACCTAAACTGAGGCAAAACATGTGGCTCAATAAAAATGGCTGAACGTGCCATCCTTGCTTCCACTATTAAGAAAAGATTACTCTTCACATATCTGTTGCAGTCACTCAAATAACCCTTCTTATTACATAGAAGGCACCTAATTTGGACCGTTTGCTTTGCATAGTGTCTTTCTGTAGACATCTGTGTCTCTTTCCCCAGTTTTGTACTATGAGACAGAAGCAGATGACTGGAGATCTTTGTACTATGAGAAATATGCATTCAAAGCATTCAAAGTTAAGAGAAGCAGGGCTCTACAGTGTGACCATTTCAAAAGTACTTTATGCGACTGTGAAACAGTTACTTTCACACTGCTTTTCATCACCTCAGTCAACTGAACAAGTGTGCAAATACTGCAAAAATGCCATTATGATGCCAAGAATAACATTGTACATTATCTGCTTCGGTCAACTTGCCAATCTCACAAACCGCAATGTTTTATTGATCACGCAGAATGACCTGAACCTGAGTACTTACCTCCCATATAATAGCCATAATATGTGTATTTCGCCTACTATACAGCAGGTAATATGCGGTTTTGGACGCAGCTATGCTGTCTTGTTTGACGTAAAACGGTTAAGCATTGCCGTGTGTGTATGTGTCCTGTTGTAAAATGCAACGAAAACTCCCACACGACGTTAATAATGTGATTAAGGTGTTTATATGTCTGTAACGCGCGTTACAGACATATAAACGATAATGGAACTAAAATAGGAATACTCCACATGTCTTAATTCGATTTGTGTTTACTCCGAGTATGACTTTAGTCAGATAAAGGTAATCAGAAATTGCTGTTTACATGCTAGTTTTTTAATCAGAGTATTGTCTTAATCGGGTTAATATCGGATTATTGTTCTCCAGGTGAATGTACGGACATTCAGGGCACTCACTTCATTTAAGCTCACGGTTGCCAGATAACACTAGAAAAGTAACCTCCAGTTTTCACGTTTTGATTTAAGACCCCCAAAAACGCAATATCAGCAGCAGACGTGGCAACTCTGTACCGGGGGAACCCATCTAAAAGGAACAACTGATAAACAAAAATAAACTAATAAAATGCAAATTCAGAAAATGTGCTTAGTTATAAATAAATCATTCAATAATTATATATAATAAATTCATAAAATGGAAATAAAATGACAAATGAAATAATGTTTAATTACCTATGGGTTGCATTTAATATCAATTTGAATAACTTAGTAGGCTATTTCCTTAGAAGGCTTTTAGCCTTCTTTTTCCGAATATGGATCATTTTTGTTAGTCTACTTTTAATTAGGACTCTATTGTTTAAGATATTTAAAAATAAATATTTTATGCTTGTTTATTTATCAATTCACCAACAGTATTTGTCATTGCTATTATTTTAATTCAATTAACAGTAACCATGAGCAGAGAGGTTACAATTAACTGTTTATGACAGGCCTCCTGATTAAAGTTTAAACAAAAAAAAAAGACTGGTATCTGTATCAGTTTCGGTCAATCAAGATGACAAGTAATCGGTATCGGCTGTAAAAATCCTGATCAGAGTGTCCCTAATGAACACCATTAAACTAAAGCACTTTGCCTCTGTCGGGTAAATGAACTCACCCAACCACATCCTATATAAGATTATTCAGATATGTACACAGCATACGCAGAGTAGTTTGAAAATCGGCTCCAGCCCAGAACCATGACAGTGGAAAATGTCTAATAGTGTAGCTTTAAATATATTTAAAAGGAGCAGACTTCAAAGACTGAACATTGAGGTTTATTGTATTTGTTTACAAGGTGGAACAGGTTAACGTTTTTTTTTTTTGCATACAGTCTGTAAAATTACCTGAAAATATTCAATTTAATTTATCAGAAGGTAAATAAATTTTCATGGCTCTCACTATGTTCCTAAAGTCTGTCATAATTGACAAGCTCAAGTTTTCTCATGCCTACTTGTGCATATTGTGGCACATTAATGTTACCATCTCTAAAATAATAATAATAATAATAATGATAATAATAATAATAATAATAATAATAATAACCTTCAACCGTGCTCCTAAATTTTTGACTGTGCTCCTAAATGTTTGTAATTAGAAGAACAAGTGCTCCTTAAAAAAATGTTATTGTAAAGCCCTGAGAAGAACAGTGCAGATTGTAAAAATAAATAATTAAATTATGACACAAATAATTAAATAAAAAAATTAAAGAGGTAGCAGCCTGACTTTAGATTGGTTTATTGATACCAGGTGCATTAATACCTAACATGACATGACATCAGCTTTGGTGTCTTTTATATTAACTAAACTGTATTACATTACTACACAACTACAGCAGAAAAGGAAATGCTTCTATGACTAGGCAAAGAATTTAAAGAGGAAGTGCTGTATAATACACAATGACAACTAAGCAAATAATTATTTGTGCATGGCTTATTACCAAAACACTGCAGTTCAGATTTTATCAGATACTACAATGAGAAACCCTGGATGGCAACTTGCCAGTTCTCTTACTAAGCCATTCTTGGAACTTGTTCTCAAGAAACCAGTGCTCTGGGTTTCCTTTATTACTAATAATTTCTCATTTGTAAGTCGCTTTGAATAAATGTAAATGTAATGTAATAAAACAACTAAGAAAATGAATGCAGGATAAACATTACACAACCAAGTCATTTCACATAGAATAGAACATAAACACTGGTATTTTTCAGTGCCCTATATTTTGTAATATAACCCTATACTAAGAACTTATGATAACATGGTTCTTCGAGACATGAACTAAACATTTCGGTTTCTGGGGAACAGACGTGACAAATGTGACGTGACAAAAGAAAGAAGGACTCGGATTGGGAGGTGAGGTGAACTTACAGACTGCATAGCCTGAAGATCAGCTAAACTATTCATTTGTTATTTCCGTTTCTCATAATTCGGCCTTGGCTGCAATAACCTATAGTTTATTTAATAGTTTATTAAGTACTAGAAGTGTTGTGGAATTTAACATGTAACATTTTAATTCTATTCTGCTGAAATGAACAAAATGACTCGTAAAAACATTTGTTCATTTTGCTGAACGAGATTCAAAGGTCCAAGTCAGTAAAATGATCGGATCCATTCACTACTACACATTAGGATTACAGCATTATGTTTTAATGTAGCCTAATACATAGTATTGTGCCATAAGTTATATGTGTGTCCATGTATAACCTAATCAGTGAAACTAAGGAAACAGGACTTTTTAACTACAGTGATCTCACTGGTCAGAATTCTTACAGTTTGATCCAAATGTGTTTCAGTTCTTCAAGGTATCATCCCTTAACAGGTTAAAGTGTACCCTATAAGGTTCTTTCTGGGACTAGAAAAGGTTCTCCTGGCATCACTCTTAAGAACCTTACTTTGATTCCTTAAAGCACTAACTAAGGTTTTTTTTTTTTTTAGAGAACGTATGATAACATGGTTCCTTGTGGCACTGCTGTGAAGAGTCATTACTGCGTCCTTTAAAGCAGTAGTAAATAAATGGTTAGCTAAAGAACTTGAGAGTAAAAGGTTCTTTCTGCAACTTAAAAGGGTTCTCCGATGGCATCAGGCTGAAAAACCCTTTTTGGTTCTAATTGGAACCTTTATTTTTAAGAATGAATAGTTAGGCTATGAAAACACCAATACAATAAAGGGTATTAACTGTATGTGTTGCTGGAAGGGTAACCTCAAGCATACATCTTACGTACCTATAGTACTGCATCTTTTGCCCAGAAAGGTGCATACTGTTAAACTTTAAAATGTTAAGGTTTACAAAGAAATTACAGTCCAGTGCAGCAACAAGAAATGGTACAGTTTAGTGCA